>NC_056443.1:24971187-25003687 GCF_018296145.1 Oncorhynchus tshawytscha
TGGAATTGGCAAGTGTACAGAGTACAGAGTTTGACACAGATATCTCACTCAATAAGAAAAAACTAAACAGGCGATGGCACAAACAGCACACTGGGAGGTGGTGGTCGTAGTGACTAATGGGAGGTGGTGGTGGTGGTGGTGGTTAATGGGAGGTGGTGGTGGTCGCGGTGGTTAATGGGAGGTGGTGGTGGTCGTAGTGGTTAATGGGAGGTGGTGGTGGTCGTAGTGGTTAATGGGAGGTGGTGGTGGTCATAGTGGTTAATGGGAGGTGGTGGTGGTCGTAGTGGTTAATGGGAGGTGGTGGTGGTCATAGTGGTTAATGGAAGGTGGTGGTGGTCGTAGTGGTTAATGGGAGGTGGTGGTGGTCGTAGTGACTAATGGGAGGTGGTGGTGGTCGCGGTGGTTAATGGAAGGTGATGGTGGTCGTAGTGGTTAATGGGAGGTGGTGGTGGTCGTAGTGGTTAATGGGAGGTGGTGGTGGTCGTAGTGGCTAATGGGAGGTGGTGGTGGTCGTAGTGGCTAATGGGAGGTGGTGGTGGTCGTAGTGGCTAATGGGAGGTAGTGGTGGTCGTAGTGGTTAATGGGAGGTGGTGGTGGTCGTAGTGGTTAATGGGAGGTGGTGGTGGTCGTAGTGGTTAATGGGAGGTGGTGGTGGTCGTAGTGGTTAATGGGAGGTGGTGGTGGTCGTAGTGGTTAATGGGAGGTGGTGGTGGTCATAGTGGTTAATGGAAGGTGGTGGTGGTCGTAGTGGTTAATGGGAGGTGGTGGTGGTCGTAGTGACTAATGGGAGGTGGTGGTGGTGGTCGTAGTGGTTAATGGAAGGTGGTGGTGGGTAGTGGTTAATGGGAGGTGGTGGTGGTGGTAGTGGTTAATGGGAGGTGGTGGTGGTGGTAGTGACTAATGGGAGGTGGTGGTGGTCGTAGTGGCTAATGGGAGGTGGTGGTGGTCGTAGTGGCTAATGGGAGGTAGTGGTGGTCGTAGTGGTTAATGGGAGGTGGTGGTGGTCGTAGTGGTTAATGGGAGGTGGTGGTGGTCGTAGTGGTTAATGGGAGGTGGTGGTGGTCGTAGTGGTTAATGGGAGGTGGTGGTGGTCGTAGTGAGTAATGGGAGGTGATGGTGGTCGTAGTGGCTAATGGGAGGTAGTGGTGGTCGTAGTGGCTAATGGAAGGTAGTGGTGGTCGTAGTGGCTAATGGGAGGTGGTGGTGGCCGTAGTGGCTAATGGGAGGTGGTGGTCGTAGTGGCTAATGGGAGGTGGTGGTGGTGGTAGTGAGTAATGGGAGGTGATGGTGGTCGTAGTGGCTAATGGGAGGTAGTGGTGGTCGTAGTGGCTAATGGGAGGTAGTGGTGGTCGTAGTGGCTAATGGGAGGTAGTGGTGGCCGTAGTGGCTAATGGGAGGTGGTGGTCGTAGTGGCTAATGGGAGGTGGTGGTGGTGGTAGTGGCTAATGGAAGGTAGTGGTGGTCATTAGTGGCTAATGGGAGGAAGTGGTGGAGAGTGGCTAATGGGAGGTGGTGGTCGCAGTGGCTAATGGGAGGTGGTGGTGGTCAAATGTGGCTAATGGGAGGTGGTGGTGGACAATGGGATGTGGTGGTGGTGGTAGATCCAGCCAGATAGTGTTTGATTTAACGGCTAAGGCTTTGAATAGATGGTACAATGGAGGTGGTGGTGGTGGTAGTGGCTAATGGGAGGTAGTGGTGATTAGTGGCTAATGGGAGGTGGTGGTCATAGTGGATAATGGGAGGTGGTGGTGGTGGTAGCTGGCTAATGAGAGGTGGTGGTGGTGGTCGTAGTGGCTAATGGGAGGTGGTGGTGGCTAATGGGATGTGGTGGTGGTGGTAGCGGCTAATGGGAGGTGGTGGTGGTGGTGGAGTGGCTAATGGGAGGTGGTGGCGATGAGTGGCTAATGGGAGGTGGTGGTGGTAGCGGCTAATGGGAGGTGGTGGTAGTGGTAGCAGCTAATGGGAGGTGGTGGTGGTAGTGGCTAATGGGAGGTGGTGGTGGTAGCGGCTAATGGGAGGTGGTGGGGTAGCGGCTAATGGGAGGTGGTGGTGGTAGCAGCTAATGGGAGGTGGTGGTGGTAGCGGCTAATGGGAGGTGGTGGTGGTAGCGGCTAAATGGGAGGTGGTGGTGGTAGCGGCTAATGGGAGGTGGTGGTGGTGGTAGCGGCTAATGGGAGGTGGTGGTGGTGGTAGCGGCTAATGGGAGGTGGTGGTGGTAGCGGCTAATGGGAGGTGGTGGTGGTAGCGGCTAATGGGAGGTGGTGGTCTCCTCCAGCAGCTAATGGGAGGTGGTGGTGGAAGCAGCCAAGCTGGGAGGTGGTGGTGGTGGTAGCGGCTAATGGGAGGTGGTGGTGGTAGCGGCTAATGGGAGGTGGTGGTGGTGGTAGCGGCTAATGGGAGGTGGTGGTGGTAGTGGCTATGAAGTAATTGTTGCATGCATTTGGAACCAAAAGCAGAGGAAGAAAGGAGAGTCAAGGAATCTTGTGCAGTTGCCTGAGGCTCTGGCTGTCTCCAAATGCAGTTAAAGAGTGTCGCTCAGTCAGACAATTAAGTCATTAGGGCAGTGCTCTGCCCAGAGTAGCTAGGTAGACATTCAGCACCTCCGCTTGATCCAGCCAGATAGTGTTTGATTTAACAAATGCCATGCTGAATCAAAACATAACAGGCTACTACCCCTCTCCCACCTCCCTGTTAAGTCAATGTTGAGGCAAGGGTCTGTACCAATTCTAAAGAATGCCTTTTGGAATAGATGGTGCACCAAGCAATTTATTTTTTGTACTCAGAGTGATAGCGTCGAATTAGCATTGGGGTTAGTGTGTAGTCAAACTGGGAAGTGGTTAAAGCAGGAGAGGGAGAAGAGAGAGAGGGCAGGGATGCAGCGATGATTACCTAACAACGGGAGGCTCTGGTCCTCGGGGTGCCTGCAGACTGCCTGCATGTGTAGGTGCTGCTGTGTGACGGAGGGAGTGGGGTCTGGATTTCTAGAATCTGGGAAGAATGGGCTTGGCAGGCCCCATGAGAGCGCCATGGGGCTGCCTATGGCATCATCATTGCGAACATCCTCCCCGAAACAGTCAGCCTGCTCCACCAGGCCAACCTCTAGCCAGCCCAGCCCCAGCCCCAAATCTAGCCCCTGGTCTGGCTGGCTAACCCAGCTGCCTAGGCCTAAGCCCTCTGCCAACAGGGGGTCCGAATCAGGCTCCTTGGCCTGTCTGAGACCCCATCTGCAGGGATCGATATTGACAGTCCCTCTGTGCTCCTTCTCCTCCACCTCAATAGCCTGGCTGGGACACTGATCCCTCTCCAGGACTCCAGAGCTCATTCTTGAAGAACGGCTCTTGCAAGGTTGAGGGGTAGTAGTGGGCGGGAGCAAGTGGGCCTGATAGCGGGCGGGCCTCTGCTTGGAGGTCAGCAGCTGGCTAAGCAACGGATGCCCTGGCTCCTCCTCTCTTTTCTTAACGGTCACTGCGATGTGCCTAGGCGCCGCCCCACCGCGGTCATGCCTGCCCCAGCACTCAATTGCCCGAGTGGCAGCGCCCGCCTTATGGCAACGCCCACAGCTGCCTGTCTGACCCGTCTCTCTAGGAGGGAGAGAATAAGAATGCATGTACCTAATGAACCTAGCGGCTGCCAGGCGCCCCGCGTCCACCGCAGGCTGCAGACCTGGCGGCCTTCCTTCTTCACTGGACGGCCTGCGCTCCAGTTTGGGGCGGGCATGGGCGCTGTCGTTCCTACGTGCCTGGGGGACAGGAGCGGGTGCCGCCGCGGGTTCGGACTGTCCCTCAGTGCCACCAGCCCCATGAGCGCAGCGACGCCACTTCCCAGCCCCCACACCAGCCACACTACACTCGCCAGCAGCCCGGCTCTCACCTCGCTGGTGATGTGGCTGCTGCTGCTGCTGCTGTGACACGACAGACGACGAGGACGACTTCTTCTTGGAGGCGATCGAGGAGGAGGAGGAGGAGAGGGAGGAGAAGGAAGTGGTGGAGGACGGTGAGGAGGAGGAGGACGAGGCGCCCAGCAGGCCTCCCTTGTCTTTGCCGCCGCCCCCCCAGGCGCTCTTGGCTTCGCTGGCTTTGGTCTGGAGGAGGATGTCGTCGGTGGCGGTCAAGTACTTGAGCAGCTCGGTGCACGGGCGCCTCACTAGACGGCTCTGCTGCGGACAGCCCCCCCTCGGCTTGCTGTTCCAGGAGATCTCCGTCTGCAGGGGGGTGTAGAAAGACAAAAGAAAGAGAAAGAAAAAGAGAGGAAGAAAGAGAGTGGAAGAGAGAGAGAGTGGAAGAGAGAGAGAGTGGAGAGAGAGTGGAAGAGAGAGAGTGGAAGAGAGAGAGTGGAAGAGAGAGAGTGGAAGAGAGAGAGTGGAGAGAGTGGAAGAGAGTGGAAGAGAGAGAGAGTGGAAAGAGAGAGAGTGGAAGAGAGAGAGTGGAGAGAGAGAGAGGAAAGAGAGAGTGGAAGAGAGAGAGTGGAAGAGAGAGAGAGTGGAAGAGAGAGAGAGTGGAAGAGAGAGAGAGTGGAAGAGAGAGTGGAAGAGAGAGAGAGTGGAAGAGAGAGAGAGTGGAAGAAGAGAGTGGAAAGAGAGAGAGAGTGGAAAAGAGAGAGTGGAAGAGAGAGAGAGTGGAAGAGAGAGAGTGGAAGAGAGAGAGAGTGGAAGAGAGAGAGTGGAAGAGAGAGAGAGTGGAAGAGAGAGAGTGGAAGAAAGAGAGTGGAAGAGAGAGAGAGTGAGGCTCAGCATAGCGGGTCGCCCAACTGTCTGGGAGGCGGTGGTGGGAGCGCCGCCCGCCCATCATCTTAATTGCGTGGCCCCCGAGCGCCACCGCAGCAGCGCTGTCCTCAGGGAGCCTTCCAAAGCACCGTGCTCCAGAAATGGATGTCAAAAGTACGGTTTAAAAATAGACTTCTCAGAGATGTGTAAGCTGTGTGTATGCACTGTTTACCAGACAACAATGCTCCCAACGCATTCCAAATCATTTTTCTTAAGCACTGAGGGACGTATATTCAGGCGTATATTCATACATTTTTCCAAACAAGGAAGAGTAAACAAACGCATTATTTATGTGCCATCGTACTAAATAAAAATCTCATCTTCAAGCGCATTCATCATGTTCCAATGAAATGCTGCAAGTAGCAAAATACTGGAACCACCTACTACATTTAATTGGCATTCCTGTGCCCATTATACTTAAACCCAGTGAAATACTAGATTATCTCAAAAGAAACCCATTCGCTCTACAGAACAGTAACAGTAAGAAAGGGTAACAACATCAAGACTGTATGACTAGATATTTAAATCTAGATCTAGCAGCATCAATCTTACCGCTTGTCAACGTTTGATTTTCCACAGACACCGTTACAAGGGAGGGGGGATAAGTGCTTTAGCTAATGAGACAACAGTCCTGAAACAGGCAATCAGGCTGTTTTCATTACGAGATGGCCCCCAGGAGGGTACAGTGGAACAGAAGTTTAACATCTTCCAAGGCCAAAAAATACAGGAAGAACTGAGACGGTAAACAAACATGGAGGGGACCCACGGAAGCGGTGCATTTCAAGTGAACCAATGGCGCGACTGGGTAGCTACCTTGACAACAGCAGGTGGTGGTCTGATCCGGTGGTTGCTGGCTGCATGGTTTTGTGCCTTGTCACCTATGTATTGATTATAGCTGAGCTGGGAGTTCGCGGGCGCCAGAAGGAGCTTCTTCAGCTGCAAAAGACCCAAACAGAACGGGGAAGAAAGGGGAGGAAGAGGAACAAATGGAGAAAAAAGGGGTGAGCAGAGTTAGAGTTTCCCCAAACGCTGCCTCTGAAATGTCATCATTTCACTCAGTTAAACAATCCGAGAGAGATGGTCAATGCTTTTGAAAATGTGTGACTGAGGATGTTTGATTCATCTCAGTGTACAGAAACACAGAAACAGTATGAAGACAAATGCATTGCCGCCTATCAATAGAGGCCTTTCACCTCGTTGTTTACAGTGCTAAAAGGACAAGTCAAAGAGGTAACCTGCCTTTCACCTCGTTGTTTACAGTGCTAAAAGGACAAGTCAAAGAGGTAACCTGCCTTTCACCTCGTTGTTTACAGTGCTAAAAGGACAAGTCAAAGAGGTAACCTGCCTTTCACCCCGTTGTTTACAGTGCTAAAAGGACAAGTCAAAGAGGTAACCTGTCTTTCACCTCGTTGTTTACAGTGCTAAAAGGACAAGTCAAAGAGGTAACCTGTCTTTCACCTCGTTGTTTACAGTGCTAAAAGGACAAGTCAAAGAGGTAACCTGTCTTTCACCTCGTTGTTTACAGTGCTAAAAGGACAAGTCAAAGAGGTAACCTGCCTTTCACCCCGTTGTTTACAGTGCTAAAAGGACAAGTCAAAGAGGTAACCTGTCTTTCACCCCGTTGTTTACAGTGCTAAAAGGACAAGTCAAAGAGGTAACCTGCCTTTCACCTCGTTGTTTACAGTGCTAAAAGGACAAGTCAAAGAGGTAACCTGCCTTTCACCTCGTTGTTTTCACCTAACCGCCTTTCACCTGTTTACAGTGCTAAAAGGACAAGTCAAAGAGGTAACCTGTCTTTCACCTCGTTGTTTACAGTGCTAAAAGGACAAGTCAAAGAGGTAACCTGCCTTTCACCCCGTTGTTTACAGTGCTAAAAGGACAAGTCAAAGAGGTAACCTGTCTTTCACCCCGTTGTTTACAGTGCTAAAAGGACAAGTCAAAGAGGTAACCTGTCTTTCACCTCGTTGTTTACAGTGCTAAAAGGACAAGTCAAAGAGGTAACCTGCCTTTCACCTCGTTGTTTACAGTGCTAAAAGGACAAGTCAAAGAGGTAACCTGTCTTTCCATGGCAGGTATTTTGGGATATTGACACAATGTGCTTTACTAGTGTGATTCACAGAACAATGAGGAGGGGTGGCATTAAATACATGGACTATGACTCAACAAAATAAACAACATTCCAGGTAAAAACCCCCCCAGGAAAGGCCTGATCTAATCAATTATGCCACTGTCGTTATATGAGGTGAGATGGATTTAATTTTTCATCCCTAGCTTGATTTCAAGGCCCGTGGCATAATGTCGACCATAACAGACCCACCACTGTGCATGTTTCATTACATTGGCACCGCTCGTATGCTACAATGTAATTAACACCTCACAGCTAACACTGAGCCATTCGATTTCCTCTTTCATCCAGGCATCTGCATCATGGTCAGCTCAGCACACAGACATGCACGGGGGGGCTGCTTCACTGGACTGCTTTGCTCGCAGTGCTTTATCTGGTGTCGGCGGTGGCCCCTGGAACGAAGGGGGTGTGCTGGGGGATGAGGGTTTATGGTCGTGGATGGTGGGGAATTGGGTGGTGGTTGTGGTGGAGGTAGGGATAAAAGAGAGGTCGTGGAACAGAGTCTTACCAGGGAGGGTTCCTCTGGTTCGGGGTTGCGCGGCGAGCCGTCAGGGGTGGAGGGACAGCTCTGGTCACTGGCATTGGTCACGTCCCCATCTGCCAGGGCCTCGAACGAAGGCAATCCGTCCTCGTCCACTGGGATGCTGTCCAGGGTTTCTGTAAGCACTGCCAGCAAGTTGGCCTCATTTTCCTCATCTATCTTCTTGGGAGGGGAAGAGAGAGAGAGAGAGAAAGGGAGGGAGAGAGATGGAAAGAGAGAGCGGGAGTGAAAGAGAGCAGGAGTGAAAGAGAGAGCGGGAGGGAGGGAGGGAGGGAGGGAGGGAGGGAGGGAGGGAGGGAGAAATAGGACATTTTAGTTTGGAGAAGTTTGCTTTAGCAATACATCTTTTCTTTGCAGATGGGGTTGGGAGGGCGAGTGTTTACACACTTCTATTGTTCATAGAGTAGGCCAGTTTTGCAGCAGAGCGGCTCTTTTCAGCAGTCCTATCTTTTTAAAAACAACTCTCTCTGTGCGCATGAGAGTCAGCCCTGTCACTCATATTTTAAGCATGCAGCTTACTGGACCAAAATAATATCTCCCCCAAGAAATCCATTAACAAGGCTGACACACAGCAAAGTGTCTAGGGGGGAGGGAAGTTGAGTCGCCTCAATCCCCCAACTCTTCCCTCAGAAAAGGGAACGATCGACTTGTCGACAAGATGTTTGCAAGACATCCTCCGACAAGGCGAATTACCGCCTGCTAACGCTAAATTAATCTGATATTTTTAAGTGTTGGGAAAAGACAACTGACGTTCGTGGAGGAGCATGTGCGGAGGGAGGGGATGTTGTGAGTTTACTGCAGCTGTTTCCCACTTAAAGGGGTGACATAATGAGAGAGGGAGCAAACGAGACAGAGAGGGAGCGATGTGGGCTGCCTAGCATCGACAGGGGAGTTGAGAGAGACAGAGGATTATGGAGGGGGGAGACAACAGGCACTGGAAGTTCCAGGACCAAAACCCAGGGGAACCGGGAAAAAGTTAAACAGCGAGTCGCCAATAAGAATAAGAACAAATCCTTTTATACCACATGGCAGGATTAACATCACTTGCCGATAGCATGCAGCGATCATCGCGCCAAAGGGGAACCATCCCTAAAGATAGCGCAGCTTGCCTGCTCATGCTTGGCTCCCACATGCAGACAATTACTCCAGGCCGCTTGCTCCCATTCAACCCCTCTGAGTTTCCTACGATTACACACCGCCGTGGACATGTCATCCCCCCTCTCCCTTTTCTTTCTTAGATGACACAGATAGCCTCAGCATTTGTGTTAGCCATCTGACAGGGAGGAGAATGTGAATCCAATGCTCTTTCATATGATATTCATCCTCTAACAACATAAAAGTGACATATTTCACAGAGATAACAAAACGGTGACTGGGGCCACGCCAGCACTGGCAGTAAATGGTTTGCAGGAAATTGCTCTCGATGAGGTACCATGCTGTTTAATTACTTGCAAAGAGCTTCAATCCACTGTGCCGGAACCTATGTTGCCGTTCCCAGTTTTCAGACATCCCACTTTATTAGCCGAACGCTAAGCGGGTGGGTAATAACAGTTGATACAGACAGAGACTTTTCTTAGAACCTAACACTCGCTCCTCAGCTAGAAAATTGTAACTGGGATCATTTCAGATGATCTCAAAACGAGAACCATCTGTTTGGATTAAACTTGAACAACTTTTCACAGAAGGCTAGGGTCACACTTTTTCCAGTCTATATATGCAGACGTTTTGGCAGCGAAATCGAGACCTCCATCTTACCTAAGTGAAAGTCAAATTTCACCACGCCACCGAGCTTCATCGGCAGGAGTGGTCCCAGGAATTTCACCCCGGATAATACGCGACCGTGGCAAATCCATACCCTGGGTTCAAATACATGTGTATTCGAGCATCTGTTATTTCAACAAAACAAATCTGTGTATTTGAGTATTTTCAAATACACAGCCCAAAACAAGTACTTTTATTTGAGTATTTCAATGGTTCTTTGTAAAAAAAAAAAATGGTGTGCCAACTAGTTTTTGAGAGTATTTTCAAACATTTATTTCAAATATTACTTTCAAATACCTGGGTTAAATGCATGGGAGAGTACTTGAGTCATTGTATTTTAGTATTTTCAAATACTTTCCAAGTGTCTTTTCAAATAAAAAATATCTGAATAGTTACTTTGAATGTATGTGAAAGTGTTTGAGATATTTGAAATAGTATTTGAACCCAGGTCTGCTGTTTGGAAAAAAAGAGTTTGAACAACTCTTACTAAAGTCTAGAGGACTGGAAATGCAGTGAAAGGGACACTTGTAAAAGCTCAAGTCGTGGCGGTCATGCTACAGGCCTTTCTAAAGCTCCGGCTGGTGAGTCCCAGGCCAGTCAGAGGATTTTCAGGGGCTGTGGAAAAAGAAGAGACCTGAGTAAGTGGTTCTCCTCTTGAGAGAGCCCCTGTCCAGCAAAGCCCAGCTTTGCCACGCCAGCTTAAGACTATCCTCACGCCACTTCACCAGACCAAAGTCAATCCACTACCTCTTGACTCGTCACCACCCAAAAGCTATGCAACCCCAACGTAGGATGACATCAGAGCTAACCTGGCAACCCAATGACGGCCGCGTCCACATTTATCGATTACCACAGCGGCTGTTTAGAGACCGAAAAGGGTGTGGCAAAGGAAAAAGATATGGCCTCGGTGGGAGCACCATCTCTCCCATCCCGGTTAATGGACCTCACCCAATTAAAGAGATATTAACCATCCAAGACTAAATGTAGGATCACGATATATTAACTAGCTTCAATTCCAAAGGGTGCCATTCATGGCTGTTTTACTCCAAGCGTTTCAATTAGCCATAAAGCATGATGGCAGGCGCCGGTAGGGCCGCTCCATCTTTCTCCCCCCTCCCTCCTACCCGCGTATCCCTCTGCCTCTCACTTCGGAGAAGAGAAAGCAGCACACCAGTCGTTCATTATCAGGTGAGGGTCTTTTGTTATCAGACGGGCTGTCTTTGAAATCGTCCTTGCTTTCAACTCTTTGACTGAGTTCCGCCGAGCCAATTGTGACCCAGAGATATTATTCATGTCCCTGGTAACGGGATGTGTGTTTTTTTGTTAGTTATAAATACAGACTTTTGAACTCTGACTTTTGAAATCCAATTTAAAACAATTAATTGCTTCTTGAAGATTTGTAGCCTCTGAGCAATGTCCCAGGGATCACATTTCAAATAGGCATTTGGCAATGCATCTTTACATTTTTGAAGAAATGGGAATAATAGAAAACATTATTCAATGTTTCTGCAATTACAAACCTGACCATTTAATAACACACAGGTTCATCTCATACACTGCTGTGATCTCACAATGAGAGACAGAAACTGTTACAACTGCCACTCAGGGAGAAGAAGCAAACCCCTTGCATTCTAAATGAGTCATCTGGTTCTGAAAGTATGGCTTAGAATCGCTCCGCAAATACAGGGAGAGAAAAAAAAGGAAAAAAAAAGAGACCAGTCTACTCAGACAGAAAACATTTCTTAATAAATTGGCCTGCGAATTGATCGGGGTTAAATCCATGCCTTGACAATTGAATTGTGCTACTTCGTCTAGAGATGCACTGCGTACCAAACATTTGGGACACCTGCCCTTTCCATGACATAGACTGACCAGGTGAACCCAGGTGAAAGCTATGATCCCTTATTGATGTCTCCTGTTAAATCCACTTCAATCAGTGTAGATGATGGGGAGGAGATATGTTAAAGAAGGATTTTTATGTCTTGAGATAATTGAGACATGGATTGTGTATGTGTGGCATTCAGAGGGTGCATGGGCAAGACAAAATATTTAAGTGCCTTTGAACAGGGTATGGTAGTAGGTGCCAGGCACACTGGTTTGTGTCAAGAACTGCAACGCTGCTGGGTTTTTCAAGCTCAACAGTTCCCTGTGTGTATCAAGAATACACTAACCAAGGGACATCCAGCCAACTTGACACAACTGTGGGAAGCATTGGAGGGAACATGGGCCAGCATCCCTGTGGAACGCTTTTGACACCTTGTACAGTCCATGCGCCAGCTGTTCTGAGGGGGGAGTGTAGCAACTCAATATTAGGAAAGTGTTCCTAATGTTTTGTACACTCAGGGTATATTTCTCTCACACTCACAATTTCAAAGGCATTCCCTCGGACGATATTAAACGAGTAGCCAGACCTAATCCTAGAACAATCAGAAACGGGGGGGGGTCACCTCAACGCGGCATTACATTTTATTTAGATTTCATAAACAAATAATGTATTCTGTATTATTGCCCCAGATTTCAGAGAACATGAATCAAAGTCAGCCACAGCTGAGGCGTTAGTCGAGCTGACACGACGGCTGGTCACACAGGCCCAACATATGGCAGGAGAGGGGCGAAGGGAAGGGGAGAGGGGGGCGAGAAGGGGAGAGGGGGGCGAGAAGGGAGGGAAGGGGTTAGGAGAGGGGGGAGGAGAGGGAAGGGGGAGGAGAGGGGGGGGAGTAGAGGTGCAGCAAGGTGCAGAGCATAGACATGTCATGCAGCCACCAGAGACGACCAGTCATTTAGCACTCATTATCTGCTAGTGAGGGAGAAGAACATTGTAACCTATAGGACTGACACAATACAATACTGTGCTGTATAGATCTGGTGTGTGTGTACATGTGTCTGTGTTGTGTCTATGTCTATGTCTATGACTGGCTGCACTGTTCATCTCAGTTCTTCGAAACATAAAACTACATGTTAAAACTGTCAAATTGATCAAGGCCATGCCAGAGTTGAAGGCTGGTCTCCTTTGACCATCTGGCTATGGGAGTCAACAGTGCGTTGGATTATTCAAAGCCCATTTTCCAAGCAAACGATCCTTCGGGCTAGAAGAGACCGGGTTCTGCTTGCTCTGGACATAAGGCTCACTGCGTGGCATCGGTCAACACCTTCAAATGGTCGCAAGCCAAGGCAAGACTATCGCCCCTGCTCCACGCACACACACACACACACGCACACACAGCCCATTTACCCAGCAGTAAATGTGTAATTCCTTGAGGTGTCTGGGTTCCTCTCTGAACACAGATAAGAGTGGTCAACAGCAGCACTGTGGGTCGTCCAGACCAATACTCTCTGAATACAGATGAGTGGTCAATAGGAGCACCGTGTGTCGTCCAGACCAATACTCTCTGAATACAGATGAGTGGTCAATAGCCGCACCGTGGGTCGTCCAGACCAATACTCTCTGAATACAGATGAGTGGTCAACAGCAGCACTGTGGGTCGTCCAGACCAATACTCTCTGAACACAGACAAGAGTGTTCAATAGCAGCACCGGGGGTCGTGGAGACCAATACTCAACCCTGATGAACAACAGGACTCATCTCCACACCTGCCTAAGCTCCTAGGAATGTACTAATAGAGATCCTACAGTAGTACAATAACCATTGACCGTTTGATCCAAACCAGAACTTTTGGCCCACACGCGGTTTCTCAGTTGCATCACATCAAGGAGTGACGTCAAAGACAGGACATCTCTGTCAGATGTCACTCCCATTGACAACCAGTGTGAATATTCTACAGTGGAAACTCCATTCGACATGTCAATGAAGCCTCGGACTGTGTGAGGGAGAAGTGTTCGAGCGAGGGAGCGCTGATGTGTCTCCTGGGAACCATTTGGACCGTTAGAGCGCTATCAGATGAGAACAGAGAGAGATAGACAGAGACAGAGACAGAGACAGAGAGGGAGGAAGAGAGGGAGAAAATCCTCCGGTGACCAATTCTCTGTCGAAGACCGTCAAACCTGACAACTCGCTCGGATTCTGAGAGAAACCTAGACGTGTTCCCAAGAAACTCTACTCTCCTTTGTAAAAGGTTGACGGACAGTCTTTGACCGACAGTTCCAGCACTCCTGCCACAATTCCTGACCGAAATCCTGACCTGAAACAAGACCAGGTCTCGGAGATCTGCTGACGCCACCTCGCCCTACGGCCATTTTTAGACTTCAGCCTTGCATGTCGTACAGTACTGTTGTACCTCGGGGTCAAAAGTCAGGAGAGAGTCAGCAAAAAAATACACCACCACCACAACAACATCATCATCAGCAGGCATGAAATAAAATGTCATCCTTGGTCAGGATTCTCTAAGCTGGTGTACCCATGACAGAAACACACAAACACAACAGCTAGTTCTCGAACGAGAATGGACTGTCGGACAGCAACAAACGAAGGGAAGGACAGTGATACACCACCAGCAAGGGGGAACAGAAGGCTTAAAACAAACTCTACTCCCCTCCAGGAGGTTTGGACTTGTCCTCCCACCACCACTGCCGCCGACGACAACTGAAACTCTCCAGGTACTAGAATCGCCGGTCTAAGGAGAGGCTTTTAGTCACAAGTGTTACGGGCCCAGGAGAGCCCTGCGATCACCAAACAGCTGAAGCCATACCACGAGGGGGGTTTATATTAACAGTGTGAGCAGGAGAATCTATATCTAAGGCCTAACGCAGAGCTGCTTTCGGTTTTTCCCCTCTTTCCAACAGATGGTGTTCTTCGGTTCGTTTTACTCCAATGTAATTATACACCCATGTTTGAATGCTCTTTCCCGTGGTGGTCTGGGGGTAAAAAATGTTTTTGTATTAGCCACAGGTCGATGCAAGAAATGAAGGTGCTGGCGTTCCTACTTAGGTGAAATGGGAATTCTGACACGAGTGCTTTGCTTTTATCAAACATTCCACTGGATATACAGAAGTGAGTTAGGGAATATTTTCTGGCCGTTTTTCTCATAACATGCAAATAGCTGTTTGCTTGAGTAGGCAGCTATGAATCTGCAGTGCTAAGCATCCCTTGGTACGTGTCGGCGCGTAGATGGTGGGTAGAAGGAGAGAGAGACGGGTGGAGGAGGGGCTGCTCTGACATCAATCCAGTTAAACGGACATTGTCACGTTTCCTCCACGCACGTCGGTAACCGTTACCGTCAGTGTAACAGACAAAACCATCACAAATTGGGGGGGGTGTTGCTACATTTGCAAGGAGAGAGAGCAGAATGGTCAAAGCCTCTCCTTTTCTCACAGAACGGCCAAGGATAACATCCGCTGCCCCCCTCCATCCATCCCTCCCTCTCCTGACCTTTCAGACCCTGCCAAGCTCATCAATGGCTGCAGGCCTTTTCCTTTGTCACAGTATTATCAGAGGAGGATGGGGAGAGCAAGGAGAGAGCAAGGATGGGGTGGACAGATACTGTATCACACAGTAGTGTTGTGTACTGGGATGCAAACAGGAAAATATTGTTATGCAGGGAAGCACACTTCTACTTCTAATGTGTGTGTGTGTGTGTGTGTGTGTGTTATGTGTATGCTTGTTGTGGAGAGTATGGACCCAACATCACAAATGTATGGTAATTGAAACCACAGAAATCTTTTTGGAAAATGCAGTCAATTTGATTATGCGGCAAAAGGTCACCCTATTCAATTTACACTCTAGGCGGAGTACAATACAGAGGGGAGATAACACCTGAAATGATCTTATCAAGCTTACAGACCTCAGCACTTACCTACTGCATTAAAGCTATTTGCTGATTACTAAATAAACGCATTATCTTTTACCTTGACTTCTGAGCATGGGTGTGGCTTTGTTTCCCCCTGTTTCAGGTCAGGGTGCTGCAGCAGGTAACCCTGGTCCGTGCCTGGACTTTGTGAGCAATGGAGCTGGGATGGAGGGATTTGGAGCTAGCACTTTTTGGGAAAACGGATTCTCCTGGAAAGAGTCGATTGTTCGAGACAGCTAGATAATCAGGTTGACAGCACTCACAGACGACAAACACTTTATTCCCTGAATGTGTCATTGCACAGTTTCATAACAAACGTGTGTTCTTCCTGCCAGTGAGAATGAACACGCTCATCTCTTAACACACACACACACACACCATGAGAATGTCCGTGCCACAGCTTTCTCCCTAGCCTACTGTCTGTCGGTGGTGCTGATTGTCAAGCCATGTGAGTCATCCCACTCTCTCAAGCGCAAGGAGTTACTTCAAGAGCTTCTTCAACTATTTAAGGCCCTGTCTGAGACCAAATGTTCAATTATAGAAAAACACAAGCTAGAACCATATGCATGCTCTAAGGTTAGCATAGCTCTACTGATCTGAGTGTAATTCTGGAATGACCAGGTTGGGGACAGAGTTTGAAGAGGAGACACTGCAAAACAACACGCAAGACCAGCTACATTGTAAGAGACCGAACAGACAAACTAAATCCGGTCTATAAAGCCAATTGTATATTTCCAGTGCAGACAAAGACATCCTATTCTATGGAGTAGGGGCCAAGGGGCTGGCTATAGGCTAGTGATAAGCACTAGTGAAGAAATGCTAGCTTCAGTTAAAGGTGGCTGAGCTGGTCTGGGGAGGGCTGCACACCTCTGATCGATATGCCTCTCCTGGAGAGTGGAAGTGGAGGATCACACAGGACTGATAGAGCTTCACATCTAATCACTGAACCAATGGATTGAAGGTCTCCCTCTCGGCTTCTTTCTTTTGTTCACTGGCTCTCACTATCTCTCTGTCCCTCTCTACCCCTACTTATCTCACTATCTCTCTGTCCCTCTCTACCCCTACTTATCTCACTATCTCTCTGTCCCTCTCTACCCCTACTTATCTCACTATCTCTCTGTCCCTCTCTACCCCTACTTATCTCACTATCTCTCTGTCCCTCTCTACCCCTACTTATCTCACTATCTCTCTGTCCCTCTCTACCCCTACTTATCTCACTATCTCTCTGTCCCTCTCTACCCCTACTTATCTCACTATCTCTCTGTCCCTCTCTACCCCTACTTATCTCACTATCTCTCTGTCCCTCTCTACCCCTACTTATCTCACTATCTCTCTGTCCCTCTCTTCCCCTACTTATCTCACTATCTCTCTGTCACTCTCTACCCCTACTTATCTCACTATCTCTCTGTCCCTCTCTACCCCTACTTATCTCACTATCGCTCTGTCCCTCTCTACCCCTACTTATCTCACTGTCTCTCTGTCCCTCTCTACCCCTACTTATCTCACTATCTCTCTGTCCCTCTCTACCCCTACTTATCTCTCTGTCACCATCTACCCCTACTTATCTCACTATCTCTCTGTCCCTCTCTACCCCTACTTATCTCACTATCTCTCTGTCACCATCTACCCCTACTTATCTCACTATCTCTCTGTCCCTCTCTACCCCTACTTATCTCACTATCTCACTTTCTCTCTACCCCTATTTCTCTCCCTCTTTCCATCTCTCTCTCGCTCCATGCCCATTGCATAAGTGTGTGTGTGTGTAAATAGCATTCCAGGAATCCAGTGTTCTTACACCCATTTGAAAGAATACAGTATTAAATAATACAGGAAGGGTTGGCTTGCTGTTTGAGTTTCTGTGTATATGTGGGTGAGGGGGGGGGGGCTAAGCATTTCTGGCCTGGTTAAACAGAAGTGGTCCTGAAAGGCTCTTAGTAGAGATTACCCCCTCGCACTAAAAATAGCCACGCAACCACCAACAGACACAAACAGACAGACACACACACACACACACACACAGATACACACACAGGAAGTCTATGGAAGTGCAGCGGCTAGCCATTTATCACATGCAAATGGAACCATATTTTTCTGAGTTGTCTCACTCGCATGTGCGTGCTCAGGCGCACATACACTCACACACCACACACAATAGCTATTGGTATAGCTGGAGTAAGTGTCCGTGTCTATTTAGTGGAGCAACGGCCTGACAACTTTACTCCTTAGTCTCACTCTTAGAACAACACACACACACACACACAGAAGGAAAAACACACACACACACATACACAAAATACACCCTCACCTACACACACATAAAATACACCCCCCACACACACACAGATAAAATACACCCATCCTATACACACACAGGTAAAATACACCCCCCACACACACACACACAGATAAAATACACCCCCCACACACAGATAAAATACATCCCCCACACACATACAGATAAAATACACCCCCACACACACAGAGATAAAATACACCCCCCACACACACAGAGATAAAATACACCCCCCACACACACAGAGATAAAATACACCCCCCACACACGCACACACACAAATACAGAAAGACAAAATACACCCCCTCACACACACACACAGTTAAAATACACCCTCTCTCACACACACACACACACACACACACACACACACACACAGATAAAATACAACCCCTCACACACACAGTTAAAATACACCCTCTCTCACACACACACACACACACACACACAGATATAATACAACCCCTCACACACACACCAATAAAATACACCCACTTTCTTACACACACACACACACACCCTCACACACACAGTTAAAATACACCCCTCACACACACACAGTTAAAATACCCCCCCCACACACACAGTTTGAATACACCCCACACACACACACAGTTAAAATACACCCCCTCACACACACACAGTTAAAATACCCCCCCCACACACACAGTTTGAATACACCCCACACACACAAAAGTCCCTCTACTTGTATTTGAGGTGAAAATGATGAATCGGACACCTTATCGATAGCAACAGCTCATGGTCCTCCTGTAATCAGAAGTTTGACTCAATGGAGGAACGTAGTCAGAGAAATGCTGATGAATGTCTTACTCGAGCTGTGTATGCAACTGGTTCACCTCTAATGCAAACAGGCAATGTGTATTGGAAGTGTATACAACTAGTTCACCTCTAATGCTAACAGGCAATGTGTATTGGAAGTGTATACAACTAGTTCACCTCTAATGCTAACAGGCAATGTGTATTGGAAGTGTATACAACTAGTTCACCTCTAATGCAAACAGGCAATGTGTATTGGAAGTGTATACAACTAGTTCTAATGCTAACAGGCTAATGCTAACAGGCAATAACAGGTGTATTGGAAGTGTATACAACTAGTTCACCTCTAATGCTAACAGGCAATGTGTATTGGAAGTGTATACAACTAGTTCATCTCTAATGCTAACAGGCAATGTGTATTGGAAGTGTATACAACTAGTTCATCTCTAATGCTAACAGGCAATGTGTATTGGAAGTGTATACAACTAGTTCATCTCTAATGCTAACAGGCAATGTGTATTGGAAGTGTATACAACTAGTTCATCTCTAATGCAAACAGGCAATGTGTATTGGAAGTGTATACAACTAGTTCACCTCTAATGCTAACAGGCAATGTGTATTGGAAGTGTATACAACTAGTTCACCTCTAATGCTAACAGGCAATGTGTATTGGAAGTGTATACAACTAGTTCACCTCTAATGCTAACAGGCAATGTGTATTGGAAGTGTATACAACTAGTTCACCTCTAATGCTAACAGGCAATGTGTATTGGAAGTGTATACAACTAGTTCATCTCTAATGCTAACAGGCAATGTGTATTGGAAGTGTATACAACTAGTTCACCTCTAATGCTAACAGGCAATGTGTATTGGAAGTGTATACAACTAGTTCACCTCTAATGCAAACAGGCAATGTGTATTGGAAGTGTATACAACTAGTTCACCTCTAATGCAAACAGGCAATGTGTATTGGAAGTGTATACAACTAGTTCACCTCTAATGCTAACAGGCAATGTGTATTGGAAGTGATTTCTGAACAAAGCAAATCATAGAGAAAGCTGTTTGTGGGCCAGGAATAATGAACTACATCATCTTCACCCCTCAACCAATATTCTACAAGAGCACAGACACAAGGGACAACAGACACACGGGTCTCTATACTGCAGATGAGCTGAAGGCAGTCATCAATGACCTTGGACCACAGAAGGTATTTGCACTGGTGACAGACAATGCTGCGAACATGAAGGCTGCTTGGTCTAAAGGGGAGGAGTCCTACCCTCACATCACACCCATTGGCTGTGCTGCTCATGCATTGAATCTGCTCCTCAAGGACATCATGGCACTGAAAACAATGGATACACTCTACAAGAGAGCCAAGGAAACGGTTAGGTATGTGAAGGGTTATCAAGTTATAGCAGCAATCTACCTCACCAAGCAAATTGAGAAGAATAAGAGCACCACATTGAAGCTGCCCAGCAATACCTGTTGGAGTGGTGTTGTCATCATGTTTGACAGTCTCCTGGAGGGGAAGGAGTCTCTCCACTAAATGGCCATATCACAGTCTGCAGATATTGACAGCCACATCATGAGGATCCTCCTGGATGATGTATTTTGAGAGAGAGTGGTAAGCAGCCTGAATCTCCTGAAACCTATAGCAGTAGCCATTGCACAGATTGAGGGAGACAATCCCATCCTGTCTGATGTTCATCAGACTCTGCTTGCAGATGTAAGAGAAGAAATTGGTACTGCCCTGCCCACTTCACTGCTGCTCCAAGCAGAGGAAACTTCAATTCTGAAATACATAAAAAAGCATGAAGCCTGAAGCCCACACACACCGCAGCGTACATGTTGGACCCCAAGTACGCTGGCAAGAGCATCCTGTCTGGTGCAGAGATCAACAAGGCCTATGGTGTCATCACTACCGTGTCTCGCCACCTTGGCCTGGATTAGGGCAAGGTTCTTGGCAGTCTGGTGAAGTACACTTCCAAGCAAGGGCTTTGGGATGGAGATGCAATATGGCAGTCGTGCCAACATCTCATCAGCCACCTGTTGGAAGGGGCTTTGTGGATCTGTGGCTCTTTCCCCTGTTGCCCTCACAATCCTCCAAATCCCACCAACATCAGCTGCCTCGGAGTGAAACAGGTCCTTGTTTGGGAACACACACACCAAAGCACACAACAGGCTGAACAATACAAGGGTTGAAAAATTGGTGGCCATCCGGGCAAATCTGAGGCTTTTTGACACTGACAACGAGCCATCCTCAACAAGGTTGGAAAGTGACAGTGAAGATGGAAATGTTAGATTACTTGTTAGATATTACTGCATGGTCGGAACTCGAAGCACAAGCATTTCACTACTCTCGCATTAACATCTGCTAACCATGTGTATGTGACCAATACAATTTGATTTGATGTGAAGATGAGGCCTCAGAGTCTGATGTTCAAGAGGTGGACATTGAGGAGGTCCAGGGAGAAGACATGGAAGCCTGAGAGGAAGACAACCAAAGCTTTTGTTTCTAGACTATCATTTTACAGATGTATGTTGAAAAGATTTTTGAAAGATGCGATGGATCATTGGGGATCATTCAATATTCCCTTTCTTTTGTTGCTCAGTGAAATCATCCTATGTGAAGAGTCAACTCATTTAATTAAAGTTCAATTCATAACTAAATAGTCTTTTTTTTATTTCTATTGGAAGGATTTAATAATTTGCAATTATTTCTACTTATGAAATGAAGGTAAAATGTTTATATTTCTGTCTCCATATGATAGGGTAAATATATACAATGCAAAAAACATCTGGATTTAAATGGTACTAATATTAATTTGCATATATTTTATTTAATTCCCATATATTCCCGTTAATTCCCACAGAAGGTTCAACCTCTGAATATTCCCCAAAATGTGCAACCCTACCCCCACACACCCATACCCCCTGCCCAGGTAAAATACCCCCCACACACACACAGTTAAAATAACCCCCACACACAGTTAAAAACCTCTTAAGTCGACCCCCTACTTTTTCGAACATTCTGTTAAAAATCGCGCAACATTTCGGCGTCCTGCTACTCATGCCAGGAATATAGTATATGCATATGATTCGTATGTGTGGATAGAAAACACTCTCACGTTTCTAAAACTGGTTAAATCACCGCTGTGACTATAACAGAGCGTCTGTTTCATCGAAAAGCGCAAGAAAAACTGATCACTGTAAACTGAAAAAAATATCCATGCGCCAGTTGCATGTATTGTTCAAGGGGCACGAAATTAAATGGGGCTGAGATTGCAAGTCCTACAGCTTCCACACGATGTCACCAGTCTTGTCAATTGCCTTCTCGTTGTTTCTTGGTCAAACGAGGAAGAGAGACCACTTTCCATCCGGTCTCCGACAGGAAGTTTTGGAAGAGAGATTTCGGAAGATGCTTTGAAAGCGTGGAGCTATTGAATACACATCACCTCGTGATCAATTTGATAGATTATTAACGTTTACCAATACCTAAAGTTGGATTACAAAAGTATTTTGAAGTGTTTTGTGAAAGTTTATCGTCGACTTTTTTAATTTAAAAAAATGACGTAGCGTTTTGAAACTGTGTTTTTTTCTGAATCACACAGTTTCCATAGATGGATATTTTGGGTATATATGGACTGATTTAATCGAAAAAAAAGACCCAATAGTGATGTTTATGGGACATATAGGAGTGCCAACAAAGAAGCTCGTCCAAGGTAATGAAAGTTTTATATTTTATTTCTGCTATTTGTGTAGCACCGGCTACACTAATTCTTTTGTTTACGTCGCCTTCAGGTATTTCGGGGTGTTGCATGCTATCAGATAATAGCTTCTCATGCTTTCGCCGAAAAGCATTTTAATAATCTGACTTGTTGGCTAGATTCACAACGAGTGTAGCTTTAATTCAGTGCCCTGCATGTGTGTTTTGATGAACGTTTGAGTTTTAACGAGTGCTATTAGCATTTGGCATAGCGCATTTGCATTTGCTGATGGCTAGATGAGACGTCTGCGTCTCAGGTCGACGCAAGAGGTTAAAATACCCCCCCCCCCACACAGTTAAAATACCCTCCCACACATACAGTTAAAATACCTCCCCGCATAGTGAAAATACCCTCCCACACATACAGTTAAAATACTCTCCCCACATAGTGAAAATACCCCCAAACACAGTTAAAATACCCTCCCACACATACAGTTAAAATACCTCCCCACATAGTGAAAATACCCTCTCACACATACAGTTAAAATACCCTCCCACACATACAGTTAAAATACCCTCCCACACATACAGTTAAAATACCTCCCCACATAGTGAAAATACCCTCTCACACATACAGTTAAAATACCCTCCCACACATACAGTTAAAATACCCTCCCACACATACAGTTAAAATACCTCCCCACATAGTGAAAATACCCTCCCACACATACAGTTAAAATACCTCCCCACATAGTGAAAATACCCCCAAACACAGTTAAAATACCCCCCACACACACACACACAGTTAAAATATACACACACACACACACACACACACACACATTACAACCTCAAAGGAAACACAACCTATCCTAACAGACAATAAACCACCTATGGGGGCTTGACTCAAGTGGCTGGCGAACACTGTCTACTTTGACGTGACCCTTTCATGGTTAACCTTTACCCCCATGTCCTCATTAGGGCTTCAGGAAGGGGACAGGCATGACTCTAGGTCCCATAGTGGGTCGCCAGCCTGGTGTCGTCAGATGTCACAGTCAATGGGTTTTCCATCCAGTTCAGATTATATTATTAGACACACACACCCCCGAAACATTAGGCCCGGCTAGCACACTACACACACACAAACGCTATACACACACACACACTTTACACCCACACCCACTACACAAACACACTACACACACACTCTACACACACACTCTACACACCCACAAACACACTCTACACACACACTCTACACACTCACTCTACACACACACACACACACACACACGCTACACACACAGACACTCTATACACAGGCACTCTATACACACACATACAACCAGTCAGTCAGCCAACCAGTCAGTCAACCAGTCAGCCAGCCAGTCAGTCAGTCAGCCAGTCAGCGAGACAGTCAGCCAACCAGTCAGTCAGTCTGCCAGCCAGTCAGCCAGCCAGTCACTCAACCAGTCAGCCAGCCAGTCAAAGAGTCTTGGGGTGAATTAATTTGTTTATGCCCACTGAAACTTTCTAACAGGGCTGCTTGCGGATGGCGTGTGTGTGTGTGTGTGTGTGTGTGTGTGTGTGTGTGTGTGTGTGTGTGTGTGTGTGTGTGTGTGTGTGTGTGTGTGAGAGAGAGAGAGAGTTGGAGAGCCAGTGGACTGTTCTACCAGAGAGGGAGAGATTGAGAGAGAGAGAAGGATAGAGGGGGAAGGAGAAAGAGGGAGAGTCTTTGCTGTGGAGTGAATCTGACAGACGCTTGGATAACGCTCGGACTCAACCATCGTGTGTGTATGTGTGTGCGTTTGTCAGTTAGGGCTGTGGCTGTCACAAAATTTAGTAAGACGGTGATTGTCAAGCAAATAACTGCTGGTCTCACGGTAATTGACTGTTAATTAACATGAACACATTTAGCATCTCCTAGCTTCCACTCATAGCCTACAAGCCACTGATGCAGACCTCTGTAATATCTACATTTTAAAAAGTCTAATAAATCACAATAAATCAATGATATATGTTAGACAGGTCTAAAGAAACATGGTATGAAGAAAATGTATTTCAGAAGAACAGAATAACATACTCTGAGTTGTCCTTGTGTTAGGCCATGACCTGGCTATGACATATGGCTGTGGGTTACACTAGTTCATTTAGCAGACAAGATTTGCGTAGAATCCCGTGGCATTATTTTATATTATTTTATAGTATGAAGAATACATAGCTGAATAGAAAGGATATTTTCTCCAAACTATTTGAGGGACTGTACATGAGGCTATTCTGTGTTGAGTGGTTTAACAAAGAAATAGGTACTCCTATATGCTTCATTTAGAGTTATTAATGTAACTTTAGTTGTTCTACAAATGTTGGGCTGTATGTTTCGATTTTTAATACATTGTAAGGCTACATGATGCGACTAATGATGATTTGGAAAAGTTTGCTCAGGCTGTACACAGTCTATCATTCACAATTTGACAAGCACTTGATAATGTCTCAAATTTCACGGCGGCATCCCCTTTGTGTGGCCGTAACTCACCCTAAAAAAATCCATGCCTATTTGCGGCCAGTTTCCATTGTGCACTTGGGCTGAATATAATAATTATAATTCCCTTCTCCCTGAGTGCTGCGTTTCTCTCCATCACGTGATCAGGTTTTCTCACAGGCTATAAGTGAAGACAGACACATCAGGGATGCAACTGCGTGCTTCCTTATCCAATTCCGAGGTGCATATTGAAGATATTGGAAGAACGGTCCACATTTACTTTGTCAGCCAGCAAGATGAGTAGGTCTAACGAACAGTAAAAGCACTAGCCTATGTCAATCTACTATCCCCCATAGTACAAAAGTTGACATATTCTATTCTGTGCGAGAAGTAAATATTCCAAACATAGTTTGGGACTTTTTTACACAATGAGGAAGACGCAACAGATCCGAACGTTTAGCTTTAAATGTTGATAAACTATTAGGCTATTTGTTCACATTATAAGTACAGTAATGCGCACATGGCAGTAGGCTAAAAGTGTGAATGTTACATTAGCGAGAAAACACCATTATCAAAAGTGACCACAAATGTGATTATGCATGTACTGCTTTTATTATAGAGGTGCATTTTTATGGTGAAAATGATCTTCCCCAAACTTCAAACTCAGGCGCTGTGAATGTATGCCAGTTAGACTCTACACTCGTTGTAAAGCAGATTAATGTTCTTTAAGAAGTTATTTAGCCACTTTAGTTGTCATTAGGGATGCACAATATATTGGTGAACATATCGGAATTGGCTGATATTAGCTAAAGATGCCAACATCGTTATCGGCCCGATGTCTAGTTTAACGCCGATGTGAAAAACCGATGTCAAAGCGTTCTCTGTCGTGGGTGATGTTGGCTTTTCACTTTTTGCTCGACTGGTCGAGCACCGATACACACTAACGTTACCAAGTGAGCTGTTGTTCAGATGTTGCCCTACCGGAGTTACACAGTAATAGTGTCACTGCTATTAGCTTCACGACATACTATGGAACCGTTTGGGTCTTTGCGTGTCGAAAAAAATACACGTCAAATGACACTATTTGACAATAACACTATTTGATGCGTTAAATAAGCTTTTAATTTGACACGTCAAATAACAGTTCTATTATAGAATGTTGTGTGTTCTGAATTTGCATGTGCAAGCCAAGCACCATCACTACTATCAATAGCACTGTCAAAGATGCACAGAAATGTCTGCAAACTAGCAAACACCATCCACGAACGATGTGTTTACAATACCGCGTTGGTAATAAAGCATTATTTGTTCCACCTCAACTTCTGGGGTAGCTAGCTAGATTTAGCTTGGTACCTAGCTAGCACCAATACAACCAGTCTGAAAACATTGGCCAGTAGAAACTGCAGTCACTTTCACTATTCTTAGCAATGATTTAGGAATCCTTGTGAGTAAGTATTTTCTAGGTAGCCACTGTTGTTCGCGTATTGAAATTGAACTTCAGTTCATGAAAATAAATAGCTAGCCAGCTACTTAACTCTGTTGCCCAAAGCTAACGTTATAAGCAGCCAGCTAGCTTCATCTGGCTAGTGAGGCTCGACCTGACTGGGTTATGTGTTGTGAAGCTAGCCACAATAAGGATTAGTCATAATAGTGGAATTTGCAGTTGCCTTCAATATAAAAGTACCTCTTTGAAAGTGATGCAGAAGGTTACAATTGGTGGAATTTATGCCATATTTAGACTAGATCATGTTAAACAAGGTTGGAATATGAAGCAATGAATTGGGGTATCAGTCTACTTGGTGACACCCACAGAACACAATTGTTCTGAAGCGTTGTAGCTCTTATCGTGCACTGTGACTGTGTGAAATCACCTCCCCAGTCATCCTATTGTGTGTATTGACAATCATATTGCACTGTACAGCTTTACTTACGGATTGGGGATCAATGTTGATTTTATATAACAACATTCCAACCTCGTTTAGCATGATCTATTCAATTATGGCATAAATCTACTATTTGTATGCATTTGTATCACTGTCAATGACATACTTTTATTTTGAAGGCTAACTGCAAAGTCCACTATTGTAGCTAATCCTTATTGTGGCTAGCTTCACATAGATGGGTCCGACACCATTAATCATAGTGTTATTTGACGTGTATCTTTTTTGACATGCAAAGATCCAAACGGCGTTCCATAGAATTAGAATGAAACGACTGAATAAATGAACAACGAAACAGCACAGTAAGTAACTGAAAAAAATAGGTTTTGATGATGTTTTACCGGAAATGGGGACAGACGTAAATGCAAACAAAATAACTTTTTGATCAGTGTGCTGTCTGTGTGTGTATTATTTAACTATACTTTATTTAACTAGGCAAGTCAGTAAAGAACAAATTCTTATTTACAATGGCGGCCTACCCTGGCCAAACCCGAACAACGCTAAGCCTATTATGAGCTGCCCTATGGGACTCCCAATCACAGCCGAATGTGATACAGCTTGGATTCAAACCAGGGACTGTAGTGACGCCTCTTGCACTGAGATGCAGTGCCTTAGACCGCTGCGTCCATGTGTGTGTGTTAACTATTTAACTGTACTAGAATACTTAAAAGGCTGCAAAAATGTTAAATATTGGTTATCTGTATCGTTTCTTTTGGCAAGGAAAATATCGGATATCGGTATCGGCCAAAAATGTCATATTGGTGCATCACTAGTTGTGCATCACTAGTATCACTAGTGATACAAACCTTATCAAAACATATAGGCCTATGGGCTAGGCTACATGAGGTGTGCGACTATGATTCAAAAAAGTTTTAAAAAGGCACTGCTTTTGCTTTATGCTGGGCATCATTCAGAACTGATAATATATAATTCACAAGTGATAGGCTAATATTGTCACCCATCAGACTATTCTTGATTTCATCTTGTCTTTACTTATACTAAATAAAATATGTGTGAAATTTGTTTTGATTTAGAATGGACCATTCATCATGCACCTGTCTCAAAACAGGGGCAGCGGAAAAAAATACATGTCATCTATGCACTTAAATAGCGAATGGAGGACGCTTTTCCCATGGTTAATTTTCATGCCAGCCAGGTAGGCTATACTCCTGTTAAGAGAAGCAATGTGATATTAATATTAATATTAGGAAAGTTGAGAAATAAATATAGTAGGCCTAGCCTATAGAAAGCTGATGGGATCCTCCTCTTTTTAATAGAGGCCATCACTCTGTTTTCTCACTCAATTGCATAGCCTATAGAAATATTGCGCAACATGTGCTCATGGGCTCTCGTCAAGTGTTTGATTCGATTTTCGATCACATTTGCATTGATGTCAGAGTGATTACAGGGACAATAGAGTGCAATAGAGTTAGCAAGTTTGGTAGACTACTAATGACCATCAGCAGCATCAGAGCTTGGAGTAGCCTAATTACCGTGACTAAACGGTGTGACGGTAATGCGGTCACCGCAACAGCCTTATTGTCGGTGTTCCTATTAGTCTACACGTGTGTGTATTACAGAAGGGAGTATTGGAACAAAACATTTTGATCAGCACACTTGCAACACCCCTCCTCCACAAAAAAAACAAGACTACTTTACAGTCAGAATGACAGATCCCTGGGTCTCTTACACTGTTACAGAGATCGCCTTTGTTTTTCAGAGTAAGGGGAGCCTTGCAGTGCAAATACTGTATGTGTGTCACGCCCTGATCTGTTTCACCTGTCTTTGTGATTGTCTCCACCCCCCTCCAGGTGTCGCCCATCTTCCCCATTATCCCCTGTGTATATATACCTGTGATTTCTGTCTGTCTGTTGCCAGTTTGTCTTGTTTGTTCAAGCCTACCAGCATTTTGTGTCTCAGCTCCTGCTTTTTCCAATTTCTCTTTTCTTATCCTCCTGGTTTTTGACGCTTTGCCTGTCCTGCCCCTGTACCCACCTGCCTGACCACTCTGCCTGTCTCTGCCCCTGTACCCACCTGCCTGACCACTCTGCCCGTCTCTGCCCCTGTACCCACCTGCCTGACCACTCTGCCTGTCTCTGCCCCTGCCTGCCGTCCTGTACCTTGGCCATGACTGGATGATCAATTCCTGCCTGCCTTGACCTGTCGTTTGCCTGCCCCAGTGGTTACAATAAACATGGTTACTTCACACAGTCTGCACTTGGGTCTTATCTTGGTAACTGATGATGTGTGGACAAAGCAGGGGCCCTAACAATGAGGGGAAGTGTGTTTGATTTTAATAGGGCTCACATGAGAAAATCGTATTATACAGTACAGTATGATAATTCAGGCACCCCGGCGCTGTACACTCAAATGTCAGCATAAATTTGCAAAATAAACTTAGCCACCGCTCAGCGGGGACTGGTAACGGGGAACGATGAGGGTCTGTGTGTGTGTAAGTGTGTTGGTGTGTGTTAGTAATTGTGCCTGTGTGTGTGTGTGTGGAATTGTGTATGGTATGTGCGTGCAAGTGTTCTACTTGTGTTGTACAGTATGTGTCTAGGGGTAGGGAAGGGGGGCTATTCAACAAGACATTTTTAACTTGACACATTCAGCACTTCCAAGCACACACACACAAACACACATCCCCCTTAATCAATCCGGACTGCCTTTCTCTTCCTCACCAGGCTATGACTAAGCACTGCTCCTGCCCAGGGAAACATGTCAACAAGAAATAAACAAACTGCAGAGGAGCCTCTCCCAGGCACAATACCTTCTCCGCCTAACAATCCCAATCCTGCCGCAAGAAAGATCGCCCACCTTCGATGACTAATCTAATGTGTGCGTGTGCGCTCAGGTGTATGTGCGATCGACGCAGAAAAAGCCATTTCATATACAGTACATTGCCTGGCTAATGCTCTAAATCCTCTGTCTTTCTCCACTGCCTCTCTCTCCCGCCTTTGTTGCTTTAAATTCATCAGTGGGGGGATTTCAGCTGGCACACCACCGCGGCCCAATTCCATCCCTGCAGTGAGAACGACGCCGATCACTCAGCCCGCGGGATCATCGACTTGTCGACACACTCAACATCTTGTTTTACCTCTAGTGATGTTGACTTCCTCGCTATCCTTAATGAGAGACTCACTTAATCGTCTGATTGCTTTACTCTGTAATGCTGAGTGATTGACAGCTGGGGATAGTCGTCTTTAAACGGCTTGATCCGTGTGTCTGAGGACGCCTGTCATTGAGCTAATGCTACTTCCACTCCCTACTTACAAGAAGACGGCAGCCATATTTGACGGAGTGGAGAGTAAGTTGCACCTCTCAACTGATAAAGGATTATATCATGTCTAATGCGCCTAATGATTCAGGTCGGGAGTGAAGATAATGTCATCTGGTCATAGGTAGGGCAGGGACGATACCAGTATATCGCGATACTCATTTGTATCGTGACAGGGAAACAAAACAAAGTGGAATTAACTTCTTTAGGGAGAACAGCCGTAATGTTGAAAACAAACATCGTTATGTCGTCATCCTGAGTCACATGTATTTATGTTCTAAGCTACAGCACACTGTTTACATACAGCAGGACGTATGTACATACAACAAGACCAGAGTTTGGTCTGCTTCATGTTCACAGCTCTAATTCTAGATCTGTCGTTCGGTTGGAGTAACTTTGAGATCCCACGTGACTCTCGTTCCACCTTGGCAGGCGGTTGGGAAGTTTTGGACATAATCCCAGTATGAACCCACTGGAAGCCCCAAAAAGCCAAAGTCTGACATAGAAAGTGTTGGTTTAGTGGCCGGGCCATGTTGAAGAGGTATTGGAGAACACTGTGGTCCAGACTGATAGCTGGCTTGGTAAGAGGCTGTGTGCCATTCTCAGCAAAGGCCGGATCCCACTGGACTACCGCTGGCAGAGTACAATAGGCAGTCCAAGAGACAGCATACACACGCATAACGTGCGTGCAGAAGCAGACAGTCTCACACACACACACACACACACACACACCACAAACACTATATCAACACTTTATACTAGTCATACACACACACATATACCACAAACACTATATCAACACTTTATACTAGTCACACACACACACATATACCACAAACACTATATCAACACTTTATACTAGTCACACACACACACATATACCACAAACACTATATCAACACTTAAAACTAGTCACACACACACACACACACACGCACACACACACACCAGCAGCAAGCAACATTTTCAATTTCAAGATATGGAACAAGAAGGCTGTTTACACATGTTCCACTGCCTGTTACGCGGCCAGCAGCATCTGCATCATATAACACTACTTTTTGTTCTTTCCAATCACAAGTAGTGCAGGACTGGTACTGAAGTACATGACCAGTCTGTCCGTTTTAAGAAGGATTCTCAAAGGCTGTTCTTTTAAAAAAGCAAAAAGGAAAGACAAAGATTTCTTTCTCTTGCCTCTGTCGCTCTCTCTCACCGTCCACTGTCTCTCCCCTCTCTCTCTCTGTGTTTCTGTATCTCAGTCGCTCTCTCTCACCGTCCACTGTCTCTCCCCTCTCTCTCTCTGTGTTTCTGTATCTCTGTCGCTCTCTCTCACCGTCCACTGTCTCTCCCCTCTCTCTCTCTGTGTTTCTGTATCTCTGTCGCTCTCTCTCACCGTCCACTGTCTCTCCCTCTCTCTCTCTGTGTTTCTGTATCTCTGTCGCTCTCTCTCACCTGTCCACTGTCTCTCCCCTCTCTCTCTCTGTGTTTCTGTATCTCTGTCGCTCTCTCTCACCGTCCACTGTCTCTCCCCTCTCTCTCTCTGTGTTTCTGTATCTCTGTCGCTCTCTCTCACCGTCCACTGTCTCTCCCCCTCTCTCTCTCTGTGTTTCTGTATCTCTGTCGCTCTCTCTCACCGTCCACTGTCTCTCCCCTCTCTCTCTCTGTGTTTCTGTATCTCTGTCGCTCTCTCTCACCGTCCACTGTCTCTCCCTCTCTCTCTCTGTGTTTCTGTATCTCTGTCGCTCTCTCTCACCGTCCACTGTCTCTCCCCTCTCTCTCTCTGTGTTTCTGTATCTCTGTCGCTCTCTCTCACCGTCCACTGTCTCTCCCTCTCTCTCTCTGTGTTTCTGTATCTCTGTCGCTCTCTCTGTCTGCTCTCTGTGTTTCTATCTCTGTCGCTCTCTCACCGTCCACTGTCTCCCCTCTCTCTCTCTGTGTTTCTGTATCTCTGTCGCTCTCTCTCACCGTCCACTGTCTCTCCCCTCTCTCTCTCTGTGTTTCTGTATCTCTGTCGCTCTCTCTCACCGTCCACTGTCTCTCCCCTCTCTCTCTCTGTGTTTCTGTATCTCTGTCGCTCTCTCTCACCGTCCACTGTCTCTCCCCTCTCTCTCTCTGTGTTTCTGTATCTCTGTCGCTCTCTCTCACCGTCCACTGTCTCTCCCCTCTCTCTCTCTGTGTTTCTGTATCTCTGTCGCTCTCTCTCACCGTCCACTGTCTCTCCCCTCTCTCTCTCTGTGTTTCTGTATCTCTGTCGCTCTCTCTCACCGTCCACTGTCTCTCCCCTCTCTCTCTCTGTGTTTCTGTATCTCTGTCGCTCTCTCTCACCGTCCACTGTCTCTCCCTCTCTCTCTCTGTGTTTCTGTATCTCTGTCGCTCTCTCTCACCGTCCACTGTCTCTCCCCTCTCTCTCTCTGTGTTTCTGTATCTCTGTCGCTCTCTCTCACCGTCCACTGTCTCTCCCCTCTCTCTCTCTGTGTTTCTGTATCTCTGTCGCTCTCTCTCACCGTCCACTGTCTCTCCCCTCTCTCTCTCTGTGTTTCTGTATCTCTGTCGCTCTCTCTCACCGTCCACTGTCTCTCCCCTCTCTCTCTCTGTGTTTCTGTATCTCTGTCGCTCTCTCTCACCGTCCACTGTCTCTCCCCTCTCTCTCTCTGTGTTTCTGTATCTCTGTCGCTCTCTCTCACCGTCCACTGTCTCTCCCCTCTCTCTCTCTGTGTTTCTGTATCTCTGTCGCTCTCTCTCACCGTCCACTGTCTCTCCCTCTCTCTCTCTGTGTTTCTGTATCTCTGTCGCTCTCTCTCACCGTCCACTGTCTCTCCCCTCTCTCTCTCTGTGTTTCTGTATCTCTGTCGCTCTCTCTCACCGTCCACTGTCTCTCCCCTCTCTCTCTCTGTGTTTCTGTATCTCTGTCGCTCTCTCTCACCGTCCACTGTCTCTCCCCTCTCTCTCTCTGTGTTTCTGTATCTCTGTCGCTCTCTCTCACCGTCCACTGTCTCTCCCCTCTCTCTCTCTGTGTTTCTGTATCTCTGTCGCTCTCTCTCACCGTCCACTGTCTCTCCCCTCTCTCTCTCTGTGTTTCTGTATCTCTGTCGCTCTCT
>NC_056443.1:25011187-25181187 GCF_018296145.1 Oncorhynchus tshawytscha
ATCTCCCCGCTGATAAACCAGTAATGAACTGGCTCTCGTAGCTCATGGCTTTTATTGCCCCGCCAGCGTGCTGCTTTCAGTGGACTTTCCCCTGAATGTGAGAGAGTGCAGCGGGTTGAACATTGAAAGTTTTACTCCCAAGCCCCGTGGAAGCCCTGTGGAAGCCCTGTGGAAGCCCTGTGGAAGGGGGGGGATTATGCAATATGGCCGACGTCCAAGTGCCGGGTTTAATCGTGCTAGTGGAAGTTGTTACCTGTCTTTTGTTAGATGTGTGCTGCAGCAGAGCAGAGCTGTGGCTGGACTGGAATGAAGGACGTGGGGGATGAATGAGGTACTGTCAGAGAGAAGCCAAAAGCCAGGACAAAGGTCTCTGGGCTTATCGCTGGGCCCCCCTGTTAACTTGACTTTGTACTTTTCAGGGGGGGATATAAACTAACTCAATAAAGTCAGTAATACTACATACTATTACTAGGCGGGAGGTTTTTTATCAAGTACCTGGAAGGCTTTCGACAGATGGCGACCTCAGTGTACAGAGTCGAGTCTGTGTGGCACACGTTTGTTTTTAATCGCTGACTTGAGCTCAATCTGGTGACCTCTGGAGAGTTCATTTACCTGGCCTACACTTCATAAATAGAAAAGAAAATGTATCGGACATGAGTCCCGGCTACCGTTAAATCTGTAAATAGTTCATGACCATATCATAAATCATGTTATAATTTGACATTTGAGTCATTTATCCAGAGAGACTTACCGGAGCAATTAGAGTTAAGTGCCTTGCTCAAGGGCACATCGACAGATCTTTCACCTTGTCGGCTAGGGGATTCTAACCAGCGACCTTTCGATTACTGGCCTAATGCGCTTAACCGCTAGGCTACCTGACTCTGGGGTAAAAAGGAGACCAGAGAGACTTGGGAAAGAAAAACAAGATGTAGTGTGATATGCTCTCTTACCTCAAACAAGTTAGAAGCCTCGTTGCCATATTGACTGGAAATGATCTCTGATTGGTCACTGTACCACTTGAGCCCGCCCAGGAAGCTATCTGCATCCAGGTCACTGACATCAAGCTCTGAGAGGTCAAGTTCGGGGAGGTCCGGGCAGAGGGGTTGGTCTTCGCCAACCAAAGCAGCACACTGGGGAGACAAGAAGATGGGAGGAGTCAAAAACCCCATCAACACACACGAAGGTGCGCAGCGATACACAAACACACACACTGAGGCAAATGATGAGAGGCAGTCTTTCACATGAATTCACAAGGTAACATTACCCCCACAGGTATTCATGGCTATTATGCGATATCTACACACTCCATCCCGACCTTGAGAACATTCATTGCTTCTTTGATGGTTCTTGTCACGTTGGTATGAAGAGATTCGGAGATCCGGATTCGTATTTTTATTAAGCCCAAATTACGGCGTGCCGTGAAAAGGCACGGGTACGAAGACCAAACAAACACGTAACAAAACACAGGGTAGAAACCCCAAAACAAAAGAGCGAGGAGTACCTCGAATAAATAACACACCCGCACAATGATTATCACACGGGACGAGACCCATAATCATCTGCACAATCCGCAAGGGCGTGAAAGCCCAAAACACACAGCACAGGTACTCACACGCACCAATGTAACAATAATCGACCGCACCATGGTGAACAAAGGGCACATATATACAAATACAATCAGTGGGAATAGGGACCAGGCGTGCACAATGAAAGTTCCAGAGGGATCCGTTCTGATTATAAAAAGTTATCTTTATTGATAGGCGTACCTTTTCTAATTTGTCATACTGCATGGCTAAGTGTCATACTGCATGGTTAGGAGTCATACAGCATGGTTAGGAGTCATACTGCATGGTTAGGTGTCATACTGCATGGTTAGTTGTCATACTGCATGGTTAGGTGTCATACTGCATGGTTAGGCGTCATACTGCATGGTTAGTTATCATACTGCATGGTTAGGTTGTCATACTGCATGGTTAGTTGTCATACTGCATGGTTAGTTGTCATAATGCATGGTTAGTTATCATACTGCATGGTTAGTTGTCATACTGCATGGTTAGTTGTCATACTGCATGGTTAGGGGTCATACTGCATGGTTAGTTGTCATACTGCATGGTTAGTTGTCAGACTGCATGGTTCATTATCATACTGCATGGTTAGTTGTCATACTGCATGGTTAGTTGTCATACTGCATGGTTAGTTATCATACTGCATGGTTAGTAGACCATGAAAGCCTGCAAGCCTAACAAACTAGGCCAGACATTCATAAAGGCTGATAATGCATGGGTATTCTTACTATTGCTCTCTGTTCACATCACTGATAGGTCAATCTGAATGACAGCGTGGCTAGATTTGCCACCTGACTGGTTGCCCAGGGCGCATGGGTGCGTCAACACAATGGTAACAGTAGCCGATGGCACAGATTTCACTCCAACGCAAGGGTCGTTTTCCACACGGCACATTGTGATCCAAACCGGGCCTCGTTGATGCTAAATGCTACCTGTTGACATTTCATTATTCACCGTCCGCTTTTATGTAGGGGCCTATGTCTGTACGACAGCTGCCCCGCTGTGCTTCAGACACAAATCATTGGCTTCATCGAACTGAGATTGAGGAGATCCACAGACCTTAAAGGCCCAATGCAGTATTTTTTTCTCTCTCAATGTCAAATCATTTCTGGGTAACAAGTAAGTACCTTACTGTGATTTTTCTCAATCAAATTGCCAAAAAGAAACAAAAATAGCTTCTTAGCTAGGACAATTTCTCAAGCAAACATTTGGGTAGGACTATCTGGGAGTGGTCTGAGTGGGGAGAGGAAAACTGAAAACTAGCTGTTATTGGCAGAGAGGTTTGGAACTCTCTTTCTTATTGGTCTAATAACCAATTAACAGTCTGATGATGTCAACGGGCAAGCCAACACTTTATCCCACCAATTTCTGGCTGTCTTTTAAAACAGCTCTTTCACTAAAAGGGCATTATCATAATTTCCACAATTTCACAGTATTATTCCAACCGCATAGTGTGGAAATATATATAAAACACAGGAAATCACGTTTTTGACACTGGGGCTTTAAAGGGGCAATCAGCAAGCTACATCAATTTTTGGACACATAAATTAAGGATATGTACCCAATAACTATTGAAGAATATATGAGCTACGTTCAACTGTCATACCCCATCATAAACCAAAATATAACCTTGTTTTACTACAATGTTTGTAACCAAAGTACATGCTAAGTTAAACATAGTTAAAACTATACATTTGCTCTGTGGTTACATTTCTCCAGCCCATCACTCTGCTTTTTCCCGAAACAGGGACAAAAAGACATCGTTATTGTTTCTACAGTTGATTGACACCTTTACATCTGTCAACACGCGTTGGTGTGGAGAGAGGAGCGAGATGAAGGCGCAAAGTTTGACTGCGCCTGCAGTTGCAAGCTCAATGTAAACAAGTTCCAGGAAGGCGCTTTGCTAACTTACATGTCTTATGCAAGTGCCAAGACGTTACAAATGGTAATTGCTTCAGAGGCCCGCGCTTGCTTGCAGCAAGGTTTACCTACTCCATCACTGCACGGAATGCGTGCATTCCGTTCTGGAACATGGCAGTCACTTCGTACAACCCCCAGGCAAGCAAGGAGAAGTCAGCTCCGAGTGAGCCAAATGTAGGTATTTTTATCCCAACGTAGCCTACTCAAGCGTCTGCTCACTCACCCCCTCGTTACGCATAGATAAACAGGCGCTTCGAGTGTGGTAAATGTCAATTCGAACCCCACATGTCATACATGTTGGCTAGGGAGTTGGCAGGATTCAATGTATTCATATCAGATTTAAGGGAGAGTTAATGGTGATATCCTCGGGCATACCCGGGAGGCAGTTAGTTGGCCAAGGTGCCAGAGACGGGGAGGGAGTCTTGTCTGGAGACAGAGATGAGCCCAGGGTTCGGCTCGGGGCAACAGAATGACAGATACACAAAAAGAACAACGCTCGGGCCGACATGTGCTATAGTTGATCAGGCCTCTGGTTGCGCTCATGCGATGTCATGGCTCACCTATATGTATACCGCAACTCCCTCTCCTTCGCCCATAGGCTAGGTTAAAGATGCCAATTCATCAAAGTCGCTATCCCAGCTCTGCAAAATGCCTCACTTTATCAAGATAAGGGGGGGGGGGCGAATCAAACGGGGATCTGATAAAAAGAAAATCCCTCAAAAGGTACATCTCCTTTCAATCTTCTCATCGACTTCCAAGGAAGTTAATGAAATAGCGCCGCCAGACAGAGCGATGGGGAAGCGCGCCGTGTGATTTACCCACACAGAACACATAAAAGCACCTGCTATGGTGAGATTATTAGGAATATGACTGGGGACTTGTAGTGCAATTCACTGATTGTAAAAAAAAAAGCGGGGGTGCTTTGAGAATTTCACAGCATGATTTATGCTCAACTCAGAATGAACTGACGCACTCAGAAAATAAAGAATAACTAATGCATGTCACAAGCAAGACAGGTTATTGAAAAACACGCACATTTGTACGAGGGGATGCAACACTATAGATTGGCAGCAGACATCAATACGCTGATCTACTCGAAAATGCCCAGACAAACAAGAAAATAGATTTTTTTTTTCTTTGACACGCTGGCTCTGTCGACCGAGCATCCGTCAACCTTTATGAATAATTGAGGTAAAGTGTAAAGGAGTGCGACAGTTTCATAAAATCATACGCCAAAACGCTGTTAAGGAAAGTGAATAAATGCATGCATACTTGGTAAGTAAATCATGGATTATTAAACTGACATTTCCAGGCATTTGTCAAGGGAATTATTTCCATTCAAGCTTGCCTCATATTGATTGGTGATAAACAGACAAACCGAGAAAAGCTGATAAACCAACTGCAGTCGCATATCGAAGATGAGCTTCGATCCCATCAATGCATTTAAATCGATGGTATCTGCAGACAACTATACTGCTCAATGCCTATAACAAACTACATAGACATGCATAACAAAACACGATGATAATAACAGATCTCTAAATCACTATTTGCATTATTTCCTGTTATTTTATTCAAAAATCATCCCATCGAGTTGCCAATCTACCCCCCTGTGCGTTTTAAACCAAGAGCTTACTAAATCTGCTATGGGTAAAAACATCCCCTATGGCAATTACGCAAATCTTTTGATTAACGAAATATTCCCATAGCCTACGTAAAACAAGACAGTTGGTCACATGCAACTAGGCTACAGATATTCTTTACTCATCCAAAGGGATGACGCCACATATGTTAAGACGCGCCCGATACCATACAAGAGAAGATGCTCCTCCTAAATACAAAATCTCGGCGCCTGTGATCATCTCTGCACATTCCAATTTAAAAATCGGATAAATCCAGACAAAGCCTAGATCAAAAAAAGACACACATCGTCCGAGAGGTAGTTTATGCCACTGTACGATACCTGATTTAGAAACATTTCTGTAATTCTAACTTCAAGAGCGAACCCGTCACACAGCAGCGCAGGAGGGACTACAGTCCGTGACTGGAAAGATTCCACAAGCAAGTAAACATTCTTTCCGACTGCACGACATCCTAGGGAGACGCAGCCAGCAGCAAACTCCAGCGCTGCAAGATACGCACCGCTCCTGTAGCCTACAACCTTTATTAGATCTAACAATTTAAACAGACAATATGAAGTAAAAAACTGGGATTATCCCCTCCACTTGTCATAAAATCCTGCGCTTTGTATTTCCCCCGTATCGTATCCTCAGCGCAATAACTGCGATATTACGCATCCCGTGCCAACACCAGCAAAGGAAAAGCCGTATTCGCAATCGGAAATCACGGTATTGGATGTTCTGCGCAGTCCATTTCCCCCAAAACGGTCCAGACTGGTACAGTTGACAATAAGTTGGATATTTTAGAACTGCTCACCTCTAATTCTCTCCAGACCGAGTCTTGGTTACACCTGTCCCACGCCATCCAGGCACTGAATGACGGTCCGAAAGAAACAAAAAAGAAATCAGGCAAAAAAAAATCCACTCGCGCTCCACTCGATCTCGTACAGGCAACTGCCCCTTACTGAGAATAAACTGAGGGCACCTATCTTACAACTGCTTTCAATCACATGACAAAGCTATTAAAAGTAAGCAGGGGAGTGACTCCCTTCAGTTCACCCCTGCCCACTACTCGCCAATGACGTACTGTAAAGCAGGCGGAGTCTGGCAGGCGCATAGTAAATCTTTTCCCAACTATAAAATCGCTCAATTCTAATGAGACAGCGAGATAAAATACATTTCGACCGCAAACCACGTAAATTGTTGCTTGACAATCGAATCACCACCACGGATGCAGAATATTCAAGACATCAACATGTACAGTGGTGATATCAATGAAGTATTTGTGCCGCCCTTGTTCACCGTGCCTACAGGTAATCTGTCCAAAATAGCAATTCCAAACATAGTAAAATAGCGACGTTTAAAACGAACCAGCGCCATAATCTTATTAGGCTATTCTCTATATTAAATAAGACGGGGTAGGCTTAACAGTGTAGGCTACAATGAAATCACGCGCGGTGTTTAGTTATGTTAAACAAATAGTAAGCAATTACCGATGCTCATCTATTCCAAAAAAGTGTGCGTTCTGAGTTCCCATGGGCGAGATTCTAAGTAATAATAACGGATCATGTGAATATAGAAGGCGACAAAACAAGACAAAAGGTTACAAACAAACAGGTTAAAGTTCAGCCTATTGGTCGGACTTCAATCACCTATCCCGAATGTTCCAAATATGAACTGTAACGTTTTAAGATATCTCTAGCCAAGACTACTGCATTTCCCACCGGAGTGTTTCAGTATCTCCTGGGCGACGCAAGGCGTGTGCGTAATTTCCACGCCGCCCTTGTGCCTGCATGCTACTCCTAAACCACAGACTAAACCTCAGACGAATTTCTTGAATTTCCAGTCTTCTTCGTAAATACCAGTAGAGAGAACAGAAATTGTGCATGTGTGGACATGATTCCCCTTCTCAAAGGATGTTACAGTTTTAGACATTTTAGCCAACTGTAATTTCAAGACAGTAACCTTATACATGTTTGTTTGAGACTAATGTAAACCCCCCTGTGGTTTCTGTCTGTTTAAAAACAGAACATTTACATACATTAAGAAACATGCTGGGTTGTTTGGATAACTTAACTGCTGGGTTGCAGGCATTTGGGTCACTTAGTTGGGTTGTTTTCTTTAAAAAGAGCAAGGTTGGGTTGTTGAGGCTGCATTATTGAAATATGACCCAGCTGGTCAGATCAGAAGACTGAAGCCATGGCTTTCATATAGTTATTTTTGGCCACCGGTGAGAGTAAATGTCATTCCTGTTAATCTGTTCTGTTGTATTTTTAGCACATATTAAGGTTGAAAAAATGAAATTATGAGGCTTACAGAAGTGTATTTGTTCCTTAAGACAGAGGTTCTCAAACTGGTGTCCGCGGAGGTCCTGCAGGGGTCCGCATTCGGAAAGTATTCAGACCCCTTCCCCTTTTCCACATTTGGTTAAGTTACAATCTAATTCTAAACTGTATTAAATTATGTTCTTCCCCTCATCAATCTACACACAAGACCCCATAATGACAAAGTGAAAACAGCTTTTTTATAAAAAACAAAAAACAGAAATACCTTATTTACATAAGTATTCAGACCCTTTGACATGAGACTCTAAATTTATCTCAGGTGCATCCTGTTTCCATTGATCAGCCTTGAGATGTTTCTACAACTTGATTGGAGACCACCTGTGGTAAATTATACTGATTGGACATTCCTAGAGTTGGCTGCCTGGCCAAACTGAGCAATCGGGGGGGAAAGGGGCGATGGCCACTCTGCCAGAGTTCCAGAGTTCCTCTGGGGAGGTGGGAGAACTTTCCAGAAGGACAACCATCTCTGCAGCACTCCACCAATCAGGACTTTATGGTAGAGTGGCCAGATGGAAACCACTCCTCAATAAAAGGTACCTAAAGGACTCTCAGACCATGAGAAACAAGATTATCTGGTCTGATGAAACCAAGATTGAACTCTTTGGCCTGAATACCAAGCGTGACGTCTGGAGGAAACCTGACACCATCCCTACGGTGAAGCATGGTGGTGGCAGCATCATGCTGTGGGGATGTTTTTCAGCGGCAGGGACTGGGAGACTAGTCAGGATCGAGGGAAAGATGAACGAAGCAAAGTACAGAGAGATCCTTGATGAAAACCTGCTCCAGAGCGCTCAGGACCTTAGACTGGGGCGAAGGTTCACCTTCCAACAGGACAACGACCCTAAGTACACAGCCAAGACAATGAAGGAGTGGCTTCGGAACAAGTCTCTGAATGTCCTTGAGTGTACCAACCAGAGCCCGGACTTGAACCCGATCTAACATCTCTGGAGAGACCTGAAAATAGCTGTGCAGCGACGCTCCCCATCCAACCTGACAGAGTTTAAGACGATCTGCAGAGAAGAATCGGTGAAACTCCCCAAATACAGACGTGCCAAGATTGTAGCATAATTCCAAAGAAGACTCAAGGCTGTAATCGCTACCAAAGGTACTTCAACAAAGTACGGAGTAAAGGGTCTGAATACTTATATAAATGTGATATTTCAGTGTTTTTTATTTTATACATTTGCAAAGATATCTAAAAAAACTGTGTTTGCTTTGTCATTATTGTGTATTGTGTGTAGATTGATTAGGGAAAAAATTATTTAATCAAATTTAGAATAAGTAAAGTAAAACAAAATGTGGAAAAAGCTAAGGGGTCTGAATATTTTCCAAATGCACTGTATATACAAAAGTATGTGAGCACCCCTTCGAAAGAATGGTTTCGGCTATTTCAGCCACACCCGTTGCTGACAGGTGTATAAAATCGAGGACACCGCCATGCAATCTCCATAGACAAACACTGGTAGTAGAATGACATTGCTGAAGAGCTCAGTGACTTTCAATGTGGCACCGTCATAGGATGGTTTCCAACAAGTCAGTTCGTAAAATTTCTGCCCTGCTAGAGCTGTCCCGGTCAACTGTAAGTGTGGTATTGTGAAGTGGAAATGCTAAGGATCAACAATGGCTCAGCCACAAAGTGGTAGGACACACAAGCTCACAGAACGGGACTGCCGAGTGCTGAAGAGCATAGCGCATAAAAATTGTTTGTCCTTTCTTGTAACACTCACTACAGAGGTTCAAACTAACTCTGGAAGCAACGTCAGCACAATAACTGTTCGTCGGGAGCTTAATGAAATGGGTTTCCATGGCTGAGCAACCGCACACAAGCTTAAGAACACCATGCGCAATGCCAAGTGTCGGCTGGAGTGGTGTAAAGCTCACTGCCATTGGACTCTGGGGCAATGGAAATGTGTTCCCTGGAGTTATGAATCACGCTTCACCATTTGGCAGTCCGACGGACAAATCTGGGTTTGGTGGATGCCAGGAGAACGCTACCTGCCGCAATGCTTAGTGCCAACTGTAAAGTTTGGTGGAGGAGTAATAATGGTCTGGAGCTGTTTTTTATGGTTCGGGCTAGGCCTCTTAGTTCCAATGAAGGGAAATCTTAATGCTACAGCATACATAGACATTGTAGACTATTCTGTGCTTCCACGGTTTGTCGAGATTGATGTTGAAGTACTTGACTGGCCTGCACAGAGCCCTGACCTCAACCCAATCGAACATCTTTGGGATGAATTGGAACGCTGACTGAAAATGAACCCGAAACAAAATGTCAAATAAAAATCTAAACTAATAGAAATTAAAACTAATATTAAATCACAAAACTATAATAACATTGGTTCTGTCCAATATTTACCCAGCGCTGGGTTCCCACCAAAAAATCCAAATTGAGTTGTTTTTAACCCAGCATTTCTTTTTTTGAGTGTACAAGAAGACATGGAATGGCAGGTGACGAGTACCAACCGTGTGTACAGTGTCAACAGTGCGTGTATACAAAACAGCAGCATAGATAACTAAAAACACAAGCTCTGTGTGGACATTTCAAATCCCATCAGTGGGATTGTGCGAATACCTATTGTTTGTGGTAGCCTATTCATTTCCACAGATAATACACTTGTAGTAAGACCGTACATGGTATGAAATTAGATATAATTCTCATCAAAGGAATTTTAAAAATGTAGTCCAAAAGTTTTCACTAAATTGACAACTAAAAGTTTAACACATCATCCATCACCTTGGACACATCTCATATAATTCCAACAATTTAATGATGATATTTTATCAGGTAAATAAGCAGAAACCCAATGATAATGTAGCCAGAGGTCAATGATAGATATTCCTAATATTTTTCAAGTGAATGACCCTTGTGATGACATTGAACATCAGTCAGAATAATTCAAGGAAGATTTGTGTATTGTGAAATAACACAACTCCATTACAATTAAATTACAAAGCAATTACTAAATTACAAAGTAACAACAAATTAATACATTGTTGTTACTATAATTGCGCCATTACAACTCCAGTATAAGAGCAACTTAATGTAAAGTGTTACCAATGTGCAGTGCCTTGCAAAAGTATTCATCCCCCCTTGGCATTTTTCCTATTTTGTTGCATTACAACCTGTAATTTAAATAGATCTTTATTTGGATTTCATGTAATGGATATACACAAAATAGTCCAAATTGGTGGAGTGAAATGTAAATAATAACTTGTTTATTATTATTATTCTTTTTAAAGGGAAAAGTGGTGCGTGCATATGTATTCAGCCCCTTTGCTATGAAGCCCCTAAATAAGATCTGGTGCAACCAATTACCTTCAGAAGTCACATAATTAGTTAAATAAAGCCCACCTGTGTGCAATCTAAGTGTCACATTATCTCAGTATATATAAACCTGTTCTTAAAGGCCCCAGAGTCTGCAACACCACTAAGCAAGGTGCACCACCAAGCAAGCGGAAATACGAAGACCAAGGAGCTCTCCAAACAGGTCAGGAACTAAGTTGTAGAGAAGTACAGATTAGGGTTGGGTTATAAAAAAAATATCAGAAACTTTGAACATCCCACGGAGCACCATTAAATCCATTATTAAACAATTGAAAGAATGTCACCACAACAAACCTGCCAAGAGAGGGCCGCCCACCAAAACTCACAGACCAGGCAAGGGGGGCATTAATCAGAGAGAAAACAAAGAGACCAAAGATAACCCTGAAGGAGCTGCACAACTCCATAGTGGAGATTGGAGAATATGTCCATAGGACCACTTTAAGCCATACACTCCACAGAGCTGGGCTTTACGGAACAGTGGACAGAAAAAAGCCAATGCTTAAAGAAACAAATGAGCAAACACATTTGGTGTTCAGCAAAAGGCATGTGGGAGACTCCCCAAACAGATAGAAGAAGGTACTCTGGTCAGATGAGGCTAAAATTGAGCTTTTTGGCCATCAAGGAAAACGCTATGTCTGGCGCAAACCTCATCATCCCGAGACACCATCTCCGCAGTGAAGCATGGTGGTGACAGCCTCATGCTGTGGGGATGTTTTTCATCATCAGGGACTGGGAAACTGGTCAGAATTGAAGGAATGATGGATGGCACTAAATACAAGTAAATTCTTGAGCGAAACCTGTATCAGTCATCCAGAGATTTGAGACTCGGACGCAGGTTCACCTTCCAGCAGGACAATGACCCTAAGTATACTGCTAAAGCAACACTCGAGGGGAAACATTTAAATGCCTTGGAATGGCCTAGTCAAAGCCCAGACCTCAATCCAACTGAGAATCTGTGGTATGACTCAAATATTGCTGTACACCAGCGGAACCCGTCCAACTTGAAGCAGCTGGAGCAGTTTTGCCTTGAAGAATGGGCAAAAATACCAGTGGCTAGATGTGCCAAGCTTATAGACACATACCCAAAGAGACTTGCAGCTGTAATTGCTGCAAAAGGTGGCTCTACAAAGTATTGATTGGGGGGGGTGAATAGTTATGCACGATCAAGTTCTCAGGTTTTTTAAACTTATTTTTTGTTTGTTTCACAATAAAAAATATTTTGCATCTTCAAAGTGGTAGGCATGTTGTGTAAATTAAATGATACAACCCCCCCAAAATCTATTTTAATTCCAGGTTGTAAGGCAACAAAATATAAAAAATGCCAAGGGGGGTGAATACTTTCTCAAGCCACTGTACTCTTTAGCGGTACATAGGATAAGCATAGATCATTCCATACAACACAACACACTCAACACAACGAGGAATAACATTTAACTCCATGGAATAGACCAGACTCAATTCAGGTTTGTTATCAAGGGCCTATTAACTCCACCTGAGCATGCGAGGAGCAATTGTTTCCCTAAATTAGCAAGCCACATAAGCCTCAAAAATATGAAATTGCACAGAAACCTGTAAAAAGGCTTCCGATGCTGGAGCTGGGGACTTGCTTTGTAGGCGGTGGTGGCAATGTGTCTGCTTATTGCTATCCGAGGGCCTTTTCTACCAGCAAACATACACATCTGCTTTGCCATGCATGCCCAGTGCCCACAGACACTACCCAGAAGCCACGACGAAACCTTATTTGAGCAGATGGTGTGCAGTGACCTCACTGGGCCCAGATGGAACAACCCCCCCCTCACCCCACAGACACACACACACACACACACACACACACACACACACACACACACACACACACACACACACACACACACACACACACACACACACATGATAGTTGGTGGCTCTGGAAGCATATCTGATATATAAAGCATCGGGACAATGTATACTCAACGGAGCACGGCAGATTTAAAACATTGAGACAACGTATACTCAACGGAGTATACGTCTAGACAAATGCTGGAGTCTATTTTGCTCCACTATGCTACAGCACAGGACTCACACACCCAGCTTCTAGACCATCAGACTGTTGAACAGCTTCTATTACCAGACCATCAGACTGTTGAACATCTTCTTTTACCAGACCATCAGACTGTTGAACATCTTCTTTTACCAGACCATCAGACTGTTGAACATCTTCTTTTACCAGACCATCAGAAAGTTGAACAGCTTCTATTACCAGACCATCAGACAGTTGAACAGCTTCTATTACCAGACCATCAGACTGTTGAACAGCTTCTATTACCATCAGACTGTTGAACAGCTTCTATTTCAGACAGTTGACCATACCATCAGACTGTTGAACAGCTTCTATTACCATCAGACTGTTGAACAGCTTCTTACCATCAGACTGTTGAACAGACCATCAGACTGTTGAACAGCTTCTATTACCACCAGACTGTTGAACAGCTTCTATTACCATCAGACTGTTGAACGGCTTCTATTACCACCAGACTGTTGAACAGCTTCTATTACCATCAGACTGTTGAACAGCTTCTATTACCACCAGACTGTTGAACAGCTTCTATTACCACCAGACTGTTGAACAGCTTCTATTACCACCAGACTGTTGAACAGCTTCTATTACCATCAGACTGTTGAACAGCTTCTATTACCATCAGACTGATGAACAGCTTCTATTACCAGACCATCAGACTGTTGAACAGCTTCTATTACCACCAGACTGTTGAACAGCTTCTATTACCATCAGACTGTTGAACAGCTTCTATTACCATCAGACTGATGAACAGCTTCTATTACCAGGCCATCAGACTGTTGAACAGCTTCTATTACCAGACCATCAGACTGTTGAACAGGTTCTATTACCAGACCATCAGACTGATGAACAGCTTCTATTACCAGACCATCAGACTGTTGAACAGCTGCTATTACCAGACCATCAGACTGATGAACAGCTTCTATTACCAGACCATCAGACTGTTGAACAGCTGCTATTACCAGACCAACAGACTGTTGAACAGCTTCTATTACCAGACCATCAGACTGTTGAACAGCTTCTATTACCAGACCATCAGACTGTTGAACAGCTTCTATTACCAGACCATCAGACTGTTGAACAGCTGCTATTACCAGACCATCAGACTGTTGAACAGCTTCTATTACCAGACCATATTACCATCAGACTGTTGAACAGCTTCTATTACCAGACCATCAGACTGAGGAACAGCTTCTATTACCATCAGACTGAGGAACAGCTTCTATTACCATCAGACTGTTGAACAGCTTCTATTACCAGACCATCAGACTGTTGAACAGCTTCTATTACCAGACCATCAGACTGTTGAACAGCTTCTATTACCAGACCATCAGACTGTTGAACAGCTTCTATTACCAGACCATCAGACTGTTGAACAGCTTCTATTACCAGACCATCAGACTGTTGAACAGCTTCTATTACCAGACCATCAGACTGTTGAACAGCTTCTATTACCAGACCATCAGACTGTTGAACAGCTGCTATTACCAGACCATCAGACTGTTGAACAGCTTCTATTACCAGACCATCAGACTGAGGAACAGCTTCTATTACCATCAGACTGTTGAACAGCTTCTATTACCAGACCATCAGACTGAGGAACAGCTTCTATTACCATCAGACTGAGGAACAGCTTCTATTACCATCAGACTGTTGAACAGCTTCTATTACCATCAGACTGATGAACAGCTTCTATTACCATCAGACTGTTGAACAGCTTCTATTACCATCAGACTGTTGAACAGCTTCTATTACCATCAGACTGAGGAACAGCTTCTATTACCATCAGACTGTTGAACAGCTTCTATTACCATCAGACTGATGAACAGCTTCTATTACCATCAGACTGTTGAACAGCTTCTATTACCATCAGACTGTTGAACAGCTTCTATTACCATCAGACTGTTGAACAGCTTCTATTACCATCAGACTGTTGAACAGCTTCTATTACCATCAGACTGAGGAACAGCTTCTATTACCATCAGACTGATGAACAGCTTCTATTACCATCAGACTGAGGAACAGCTTCTATTACCATCAGACTGATGAACAGCTTCTATTACCAGACCATCAGACTGATGGACAGCTTCTATTACCAGACCATCAGACTGTTGAACAGCTTCTATTACCAGACCATCAGACTGAGGAACAGCTTCTATTACCATCAGACTGAGGAACCGCTTCTATTACCATCAGACTGATGAACAGCTTCTATTACCATCAGACTGTTGAACAGCTTCTATTACCAGACCATCAGACTGAGGAACAGCTTCTATTACCAGACCATCAGACTGTTGAACAGCTTCTATTACCAGACCATCAGACTGAGGAACAGCTTCTATTACCATCAGACTGAGGAACAGCTTCTATTACCATCAGACTGTTGAACAGCTTCTATTACCAGACCATCAGACTGAGGAACAGCTTCTATTACCAGACCATCAGACTGTTGAACAGCTTCTATTACCAGACCATCAGACTGAGGAACAGCTTCTATTACCATCAGACTGATGAACAGCTTCTATTACCAGACCATCAGACTGAGGAACAGCTTCTATTACCAGACCATCAGACTGTTGAACAGCTTCTATTACCATCAGACTGATGAACAGCTTCTATTACCAGACCATCAGACTGATGAACAGCTTCTATTACCAGACCATCAGACTGTTGAACAGCTTCTATTACCAGACCATCAGACTGAGGAACAGCTTCTATTACCATCAGACTGAGGAACAGCTTCTATTACCATCAGACTGATGAACAGCTTCTATTACCATCAGACTGTTGAACAGCTTCTATTACCAGACCATCAGACTGAGGAACAGCTTCTATTACCAGACCATCAGACTGTTGAACAGCTTCTATTACCAGACCATCAGACTGAGGAACAGCTTCTATTACCATCAGACTGATGAACAGCTTCTATTACCATCAGACTGTTGAACAGCTTCTATTACCAGACCATCAGACTGAGGAACAGCTTCTATTACCATCAGACTGTTGAACAGCTTCTATTACCAGACCATCAGACTGATGAACAGCTTCTATTACCATCAGACTGTTGAACAGCTTCTATTACCAGACCATCAGACTGTTGAACAGCTTCTATTACCATCAGACTGAGGAACAGCTTCTATTACCATCAGACTGTTGAACAGCTTCTATTACCAGACCATCAGACTGAGGAACAGCTTCTATTACCATCAGACTGATGAACAGCTTCTATTACCATCAGACTGTTGAACAGCTTCTATTACCAGACCATCAGACTGAGGAACAGCTTCTATTACCATCAGACTGTTGAACAGCTTCTATTACCATCAGACTGAGGAACAGCTTCTATTACCATCAGACTGAGGAACAGCTTCTATTACCATCAGACTGATGAACAGCTTCTATTACCAGACCATCAGACTGTTGAACAGCTTCTATTACCAGACCATCAGACTGTTGAACAGCTTCTATTACCATCAGACTGTTGAACAGCTTCTATTACCATCAGACTGATGAACAGCTTCTATTACCAGACCATCAGACCGAGGAACAGCTTCTATTACCAGACCATCAGACTGAGGAACAGCTTCTATTACCATCAGACTGAGGAACAGCTTCTATTACCATCAGACTGATGAACAGCTTCTATTACCATCAGACTGAGGAACAGCTTCTATTACCATCAGACTGATGAACAGCTTCTATTACCATCAGACTGATGAACAGCTTCTATTACCATCAGACTGAGGAACAGCTTCTATTACCATCAGACTGATGAACAGCTTCTATTACCATCAGACTGATGAACAGCTTCTATTACCATCAGACTGAGGAACAGCTTCTATTACCATCAGACTGATGAACAGCTTCTATTACCATCAGACTGATGAACAGCTTCTATTACCATCAGACTGATGAACAGCTTCTATTACCATCAGACTGAGGAACAGCTTCTATTACCATCAGACTGATGAACAGCTTCTATTACCATCAGACTGATGAACAGCTTCTATTACCATCAGACTGAGGAACAGCTTCTATTACCATCAGACTGATGAACAGCTTCTATTACCAGACCATCAGACTGATGAACAGCTTCTATTACCATCAGACTGAGGAACAGCTTCTATTACCATCAGACTGATGAACAGCTTCTATTACCATCAGACTGATGAACAGCTTCTATTACCATCAGACTGAGGAACAGCTTCTATTACCATCAGACTGATGAACAGCTTCTATTACCAGACCATCAGACTGATGAACAGCTTCTATTACCAGACCATCAGACTGAGGAACAGCTTCTATTACCATCAGACTGAGGAACAGCTTCTATTACCATCAGACTGAGGAACAGCTTCTATTACCATCAGACTGATGAACAGCTTCTATTACCATCAGACTGATGAACAGCTTCTATTACCAGACCATCAGACTGATGGACAGCTTCTATTACCATCAGACTGATGAACAGCTTCTATTACCATCAGACTGATGAACAGCTTCTATTACCATCAGACTGATGGACAGCTTCTATTACCATCAGACTGAGGAACAGCTTCTATTACCATCAGACTGATGAACAGCTTCTATTACCATCAGACTGATGAACAGCTTCTATTACCAGACCATCAGACTGTTGAACAGCTTCTATTACCATCAGACTGATGAACAGCTTCTATTACCAGACCATCAGACTGATGAACAGCTTCTATTACCAGACCATCAGACTGCTTCTATTACCATGAAGGAACAGCTTCTATTACCATCAGACTGATGAACAGCTTCTATTACCATCAGACTGATGAACAGCTTCTATTACCATCAGACTGATGAACAGCTTCTATTACCAGACCATCAGACTGATGGACAGCCATCACTAGCTGTCTACCAGGTGATGCACACTCACACACAAAACGAACATACAAGCAATCGCACGCACGCACGCACGCACACACACACACACACACACACACACACACACACACACACACACACACACACACACACACACACACACACACACACACACACACACACACACACACACACACACACACACACACACACACACAGCTGTCCCATGTTATAAAGACATTAAACCACTGGACACCTCCCATTTCATACTGTGTATTTAAATACTGTATACTCAACATATCTCATTCTAATATATCTACTACTGTACATTACATTGTAGTTACACTGTTTATACACAGCGCACATTCATTTATATACTGGATTCTTGACATAGCTCATTCTAATATATCTACTGCTGTACAAACCATTCTTAGTATATCTAGCGTAAATTCATCCAGTGTACAGATGTATAGATTGCATTTGGGATTACTTTTACAGTGCTATTTGTGTTGTTAATTAGATTTGTTCTGACCTTTCTTGATTTTAATTTAATTTGTATTATTTGTGTACTCATTTTACTGCACTGTTAGGAGCTAGTAACATCAGTATTCCGCTGCATCCGTTATAACACCCGATAAACTGTGTATTCGACCAATAAACTTTGATTTGAAGCAGAAGCCTTGAGGATTGACACATACTGCATGCTGGTGACCCCAATCTGACAGCTACATGGTTGTGAATCCTCCATCAATAGTTCTGCTTTTACGTCATTTAGTCAATTATTAGAAACATGCTGTCAGTTTCTATGAAAAACTCATCACTAGCTAGCTCCTTTGTCTTTGTCTGGCAATTCTTTGCCAGTTGGAGAACCAGAGACTGTTCCATGAAGCCCTTTGTAGACTAGATTAGATTTTAGTGTGATGACGGCATTTCACAGAAATGGAATTCCTCTAAATCGTTACATGATTTGTCCAAGAATTAGCCGACAGGTGCATCATCTGGAATTCTCAATATCCAAAATGGCAGTAATCCACAATTATCTCACTTTGACCTTTGCGCTTATAATATTGCCAGAATATTACTGCATTTAAGCCTCTAATGTGAGATAGTTATATTCAAACATGCCTATATTCAATATTTTCCCATGATGAATGAACTGCTTAGAGGTTGGCCTGATGCCACTGTCCTTGATTTCAAGTCCCCTGCCCCAGTTATAGCTATTACAGATCTCCACAGAGTTAGGTAAATCTGCTTTACACCTGACTTGTGGAATATTCTCCAAGGCTCTCTAAAGTTGGATGAATTGGTGCCTCTGGGGAAATTCAAAAAGGCTGATTGAAGACATTTTTACTGATGAATGTGTTTTGTTTTCCTATGATCGTGTTTGCTTGTTGTGTATTGATGTGAATATCGATGCATATTGATGTGATTTATGGTGTATTGATGCGCATACAGGGCTCATCTGTAAAAGAGACCCTGGTCTCAGCATGACCCCCTGTCAAAATAAAGTTCCATTTTAAAAAAAACTAGAAAACATGACAGAAAACCCAGACAGATGTTTCACCCCTGTATTTCTCATATATTCTGAACTAGAAACTAGAAAGATGTTCTAATCTAACGTTCAGAACCCCCCCATGATCAGGAGGCTTAGTTTGAGACCATTGCTAACATTTTCACCATCATTTGTTACAGGAAACAGTCCCTTTAGGGAAGTTTGAGTGCTATGTTAATCATTTTGGCAAAAGTGACCATTAATCCAGAATATATGAGCCTATGAGAATATGTTTCATGGAGCTCACCGAGACAGTATCTAACACCTTTGGAAGGTGATTCATATCACTTTGTCGTGTGTCACGCCGTCCCAACAGAATCTACCCAAGCATCTGGCTAGTTTGATGCGCAACCGACGCATGTATATGAATTAATGGCAAGCAGAGTTGGCAGGGGGATGCTCAGTCTATTTGTGTGATGTACAGGAACAAGATAAGATATGCCATCTCTTCTTTTGATCCTCGTTTGACGTCTTTTCAGACGCTCCAGAGCCCCGGTCATTTTTCCTTTAATAAATGAGTCGTTCGCTCCGGAAAAAAAGAAAAGAAAGTGTCCTATTTCAGGATGGGTCGCGACCCCTGCAAGGCCACGCTTCCACACAACGCTGACGGCAGCAAATGTAAAGGGATACGTGTGCTTTGAAGATTCGACCCATTGTGTGGGCTTCATGCCTTCCTTATATGTAAGATGCACCTTGGACAAACAACTATGAGGCAATGTTTCCAATGCAAAGACCACCAGGTACTATATCTGTGTAGGATGTTGGGTTGAATATTTTGGACATATTTTGTTAAAATTCTATTACCTATAAAAGCATGACAAGCAGGCCATCACATAAGTGTTATTGAAAAGATGGAACACATAGCCGACAAATGGAATTAAAAAATTAGGGAGGGCACGGGTGACTCACTACCTTCCCATTACGAATGGGATGCAGTAGGCACTTCCTGTGAAGAACACTACACAAGGAGTGCTTAACACAAGGATAAACATGCATAAGCAATCAGCTTACTCCCTTTGTCATCTAGGTGAGCCACCTCTTTCCTGTAAACCTGATCCATTTGTGCAGTGCCCTTCATAGAACATGTCGCTTCGCCTCGCGCCCTGTGTGCAAGCATGTAATCCTTTCCATCAATGAACTCCACTGTGTCATTAAGCAGGTCTCAGGGTGGCGGCGATTCTCCCCGTCGAGAGTCCGGCCCACGTTATTAAGGCAAATGGCATGACGGGGGCTGGGGCCGAGTTAGCCGGGACTGAGCCTTGAAATTGAAAATAACATCAGTCCCACGCAGGGGCGGGTAAACACAAAAGGGGCCCGGGGCGCTGAAGGGCGGCCCCCCCGTCCTTATTTTCGAGGAGCGTAGGGCGCAGTGGCGAGCCTCGCTCCCCCTGCCGATGAATAATATCATGGTCACTCAGCGAAGCGAGTTGGAGTCCCCTGTCGGAGCTCCCTGTTGTAAAGGCTGTTATTGGGCCTGTTGAAAACCACCACTGAGTCATGAAAGATGCATGGGAGAAAGTGTCGGCGGAGGGAGAGGCCAAAGAACCAATGCATAATGCTCTTGGTATAGAGACCTGTAGTACGCTAACTCTCCGGGCAGGCACCGTAGGGCCGCTTTGGGTTTTGCTTGGGTGGCACTCGAGAGCAATGCTTGAATTTTAAGACTGTTGTAAAATTCCTGCAGATGCCAAATTATGCAAATTATGTCAAATGTGACAAAAGCTGACAAAAAGTTAAAGAATTTAGTGGAGTCGTTTTAGACTTAAATTCAATGGGATCACCATAACTGATGCAGTTTAATTGCCAAATACTAGAAAGGCACCTGTTGGAATACCTTGAAAGCGAGTCTCGTGCTCCTTATGTACACTCAGCACAGGAAGTGTGCCAGACAAGAATTAGGTCAACCGAAGTACAGCGTGTCTTGTAGAACTCAATGCTAAAACCACACCAGAGGAGGAGGGGAGGTGTCACATACAGGTAGAATGTTCTAGACCAGCACAACCTTTATTTTCTCCTTCTTCTCGTCACGTTTCATAGAACAGTGAGCAAGGGCGTTCCGCCTACGAGACCAGACGGCGGCCTAATTATTTTGAGTAATAAAAAGATGTAAGGAGAAAAAAAAAAGCTGGTGAATTGCAATTCTATCCTATCGGCCTGCACTGTGCATATACGGGGTGTGTAACCACAGGTGCACGGAAATCCTAACGGCACAATAAAACAGATTTTTTATCATCACCTTTTTCCCCCCTTACAGGGTGCATTTCAACTCTAGAAAAAAGACAAGCAGGTGAACACAGGGGAGGAGAGCAGAGTGACTAAAAGGGAGGGATGGGTTGAAAGGTCTATGGAATTGAGCAGCTCCCCGTCATGTGACAAGATCTTCCTGCTTACGATGTGTATCTGGCTGTGTTCATTTCATGGAAAGTCTACATTTCCACGCATGGGCACAAAAACACACACACACACACACAGCCTACACACGCCCCTCTGTTTCAAATGCTAACATGACCTCACTGCCCAGGGTGAGTATCTTGTTTAGAGGGAAACGCAATTCACCTTTGCAGTTTCACTATCTCTTTAGTCAATAATATCTCTTGGAGCGAGGTAATGCATTGTGAGTGCTATTCATTGGTGGTAAATCGGGGTTGGTGTCAGATGCTGACAGATGTGGTTAGACTTAGATACACTACATCAATATTTTTTATTGTGTGTAAGCATATCATTCTCGGAGCTAAGCATCAATGTTTGGCCTTTTCCCATGAATGGGCAACTTTCATGGCGCTTTGGTGTTTTTTTCAGGCCTTTGTTGCCTCTGCTACTCAGTCCTAGGGCTATTCCCATGGTAAAGAGATCCAATAATTTACATGAAACCGCTCTGAATCATTATAGCATCAGCAGATCCCCAACTGTTAAGACTAGACCACTGTATGTCAGCTGTCTGTCTACTAGTGGCTAATCATAAACACCTATTTACACGTTCATCACCAGAACACCCATAGCCCATTTCTCTGTCTGTCTGTCTGTCTGGTGGCCAGCCATAACCACAGGGACTCGTCGCTACGGTAAACAGGATTAATCAGCGCTGGTGACGGGCACACTGGTCCAGATGACGCGTGTAATTAAGGAGTAATTGGCATGTCAGCCAGAGAAACGCAGAGGTGCAACAATCGCAAAGGGGAAAACTGTCAGCAGCGGCGGCCATGACAGTTCCACTGAAGAGCCTAGCTTCCAACGTCCTTCTTACTGAGGAATACTTCTTCAATGTCTTTATTTACTCGACTAACTCACTCCCTGGCATTCTAATTCACCCGCTGATTCATTTATTTCTCGCTAACTCGCTTACACACTAATTTGCTAACTTCTTCATTTATTTACATGCTAACCCACTTACACACTCGCCGTCACCGACTTATTCATTTATCCACATCCGAGATGACACAGTCGCTTGCTTGCGTATTTAGTTATGCACTTGGGAAGTCACTCTTGTTCTCGCTCGCTTAATTGCTTAGACCTCTATTTTCTTTTTTTTTTTTGCACAAAGAAGAGGGTTTTATTTGGCTTAATGTAGCTACTGTAGTGCCACAATGTGAGATGGCTGAGATGCCCTCACATGTTTGGGGTCACTCTGGCCACAACAATGGGCTGCTCCGCTCTTATCTCTTCTTGTAAATGTGTGGAGCTGCAGAATAAAGTCGGGTAATAACTGCAGGAGTGGTGGGAGGGGGGGGGTGGGGGGTTCTCCAGTGTGTATTCGCATGGATTCAACAGGGAGTTTTGTTGAAGGGAAAAGGTATTGCTGTGGTCCATGGTGCTAAGTTTTTACAACCTGATTGGATTCTACCTGTGGTAAATTAAATCGGTCTATGGTGGTAATGTGAGCTCATGAGTTCCTGTTGTCTTTCAGTGTTTCATGAAATCCTCAAAGCAGTATTGATTTGATCCCGGTCTGTGTTTGTTTCAATGGATCTGATTTTGATGTCTTGTAAGTAAAAGCGAACACAGTAACCACCAAACTCAATCAATCAAACACTTTGGTATCGTTAGCAATCAAACCAATCCTATCCACTATTCTCCACCTAGCCAGTCGACTGCTGCAAAGCAGGAGCAGAACAGCTCAGCCTTCTAGTGAAGTTCTGCTGGAGCTGCAGACGGACCGTCGCTGGTTTCCAGATGGGGGAGACGATTGCCGGGAGGGGGTCGGCGGTGGGCAGGCCTGATAACCTGAAATAGCTGCTGGGTAATTTGCATTGTGTTGCCTATCACAGTGGACACCCCAGCGCCGTGCTGAGGGGAGAGAGGGACGCTATAATGGCAAAGCAAATGGCTCATAGAGGTATCCCAGTTGTTTTTCATCACATCAATTTCACGGCCGCGCCACTGGGTTTCTGAGAAACGCGACAAGGTGAAGATAGACAGACAGAAAGAGAGAATGAAAGAAAGAGATTGAAGGGAGAAATGGAGAGAGAGAAAGAAGTGTTCCTTTTAGTGGCCCTTTGGAGGTGTGTGTGTGTGTGTGTGTGGTGTGTGTGTGTGTGTGTGTGGGTGTATGTGTGTGTGGGTACAAGTGTATGCACTTATGGACTGAATATGAAATAGGTGAGGGTTTTACTTGAATTCTTATGTAAAACGAGCTTTGGGTAATCTCAGATTTCGCTTCAGAGAATCATTTTTCTGCAAAAACATTTTTGTGTATGGAAAAACACGGTAATGACTTCAAAGTATGAAAATAAACATTATTTCATCTGAGGGCATATTTCCTTAGATTTCAGTTATTGCAAATGTATTTCATATCTGAAGGAATATCTTACCTGCCATTTCTGTCTTCAAGAGAAATGTATTGCCATGATATTCCAAAAATGTTCCCTTCCAATGAATCTTTGTGAATAGCACAGTTAGCGATCTCATCCGTAGTGCAAACAAGCCTGTTTATCCAAGATGAATATCACAACTAGGACCTAAGTTCACCATCACAGCATGTTCACAAAACAGAGAATATTTAACTTGACTAAGTTTGACTGGTTTCTTGACGTTGAGGTGTTTTATAGCACCCTGGGTCAACGATTGGTCAATGAGACTTTCTGTAAAATATGAATCAAGGGGTGGTTAATTTGGTGTGAGATTGGGAATTCCTACACACAGAATTATCCTAACAAATGAATATGCCCTGTCAATGAGCGTTGACCTCATTTGTGACCAAACATGTTCAAATACTTCCCAATGTTAGCTTTGAGGTGCCAATTAGACAACTAAAAAAACTGAAATAAAGGAAAGATATGCAGGCAAAAGGAACATAATAGTAGTAAGTATTAAGACCCCTTGACTTTTTACACATTTTGTTATGTTATTGCCTTATTCTAAAAATTATTAAATACATATTTTTTTCTCATCAATCTACACACAATACCCCATAATGACAAAGCAAAAAAACGTTTTTTATAACTTTTTTGTAAACGTATTAAAAAAAATTTAAATGGAAATTTACACAAGTATTCAGACCCTTTGCTGTGAGACTCGAAATTGAGCTCAGGTACATCCGGTTTCCATTGATCATCTTTCAGATGTTCTTACAACTTGATTTGAGTCTAATTGTGATACATTTAATTGACTGGACATGATTTGGAAAGGCACACACCTGCCTATATAAGGTCCCACAGTTGACAGTTCATGTCAGAGCAAAAACCAAGCCACCAGGTCGAAGGAATTGTCTGAATAGCTCCAAGACAGGATTGTGTCGAGTCACAGATCTGGAGAAGGGTACCAATATATTTCTGCAGCATTGAAGGTCCTCAAGAACACAGTGGACTCCATCATTCATAGATGGAAGAAGTTTGGAAACACCAAGACTCTTCCTAGAGCTGGCCGTCCGGCCAAACTGAGCAATCGGGGGAGAAGGACCTTTGTCAGGGAAGTGACCAAGAACCCGATGGTCACTCTTACAGAGTTCCTCTGTGGAGAATGGAGAACCTTCCAGAAGGACAACTATCTCTGCAGCACTCAACCAATCAGGCCTTTATGGTAGAGTGGCCAGACGGAAGCCACTGCTCAGTAAAAGGCACAGGACAGCCTGCTTGGAGTTTGCCAAAAGGCACTTAAAGGACTCTCGACCATGAGAAACAAGATTCTCTGGTCTGGTGAAACCAAGATTGAACTAGTCAGGACCGAGCAAAAAAAGATGAACAAAGCAAAGTACAGAGAGATCCTTGATCAAAACCTGCTCCAGAGCCCTCAGGACCTCAGACTGGGGCAAAGATTCACCTTCCAGCCAAGACAATGCAGGAGTGGCTTCGGGACAAGTCTCAGAATGTTCTTGAGTGGCCCAGCCAGTGCCCGGACTTGAACCCAATTGAACATCTCTGGAGAGACCTGAAAATAGCTGTGCAGCGACGCTCCCCATCCAACCCAACAGAACTTGAAAGGATCTGCAGAGAATAATGGGAGAAACTCCCAAAATACAGGTGTGCCAAGCTTGTAGCAGCATACCTAAGAAGACTCGAGGCTGTAATCACTGCCAATGGTGCTTCAACAAAGTACTGAATAAAGGGTCTGAATACTTATGTAAATGTGATATTTCATAAATGTGCAAACATTTCTAAGACCCTGTTTTTGCTTTGACATTATGGGGTAGTGTGTGTTGATTGGTGAGGGGGAAAAAAACTATTTCATCAATTTTAGAACAAGGCTGTAACATAACAAAATGTGGAAAAAGTCAAGTGGTCTGAATACTTTCCGAATACACAGTATACATACAAATGCTGGTAACCGTAACACAGGAAAAAAGTTTTAAAACATTGCAAACAAAATGTATTTGTTTGAAAAAAAATGTTTAACCACCAATTATAACTTCTTACAAAAAGGTAATTTCTCAATGACAAAGAGGGACTTTCAGAAAAAGGGATGTTTGGGGGCTAACCGTGACACTCGAAAAAGACTAGCATACAGAAACTGAAAACTATAGGTGGTCTAACCATAACGAGACTAGAACACATAGTTCTCTCCCCGCGTTAAAACCAACGGGTAAAACTTAACCAGCGATCTCCCGCTCTGACAAAATGAATGACTGCACTTTTTGAATTGACCCCGTGCGACGATGTTTAATCGAGCCCCGCAGATCCCCATATTAACAGAGTTAGGTTAATGATAGAGGTATTTTACTTGATAGCATTTTTATTACTCCTGGTAAGTATGCAAGCAATTAATTAGCGATGGGCGAATTAAGTCCCCCCTCCTGTAATGGCCTACCAACACCGGAGATCAGGACCAATTTCTGGAATAATTCATAAAGGGGCGAGTTAAAGGGTACCAACGGTGGAGGGGGGATACAAAATGAATATTCCCCCATGTAGGTTTGATTTTCCATATTATAAAGGATTAAATGATGTACATGGACTGTCAGCAGATGGGATACACTGGTGGTATTGCATGCCAAGTAAGCCGCATGGATCAAAGATGGCCGCCTGAAAAGTCATGCGTTTGACACGGTTGGTGAAAGGCTTCATCGGACAATACATGCGTAGTGGGGGGTGGTGGGCATACACTGTGCATGAATAGCCTGGATTATAGATGGTTAAATGAGTGAGCAACAGAGAGAGACAGAGACAGAATGAGTGATGGAGGAAGAGAGGGAGAGGGCTCACTCTATTCTATCAAAAATGGAATCAAATAATGGACCACAGAGAAATATACAAAAGAGGATCATGTTTTAAGCTTTGAATCTAAAGGTAATCTTCCATTAAAGAATACTAGCAATTTTTCAGTGAAAAAGAAATGCACAGACAGCAGAACTAGAGTGACTATTGGTTCGACTCTTTGAATGGGGAAAGATTGAAATGGTAAAGGGTGCAGTCTCTAAGGCTGAACTACTAAAACAGTGGGTGCTCATTTGAATACAGCGTGACACACACACACACACACACACACACACACACACACACACACACACACACACACACACACCCCACACCCCACTGAGTTGAATCAACATTGTTTCCACGTCATTTCAATTAATAGACGTCTGTGCCCAGTGGAACAGAGACACAGCAAGAAAGCGAGAGACACACACACACACACACACACACACACACCCAGATTGAGGTATTCTTTGGGACAAAAGAGATGAGATCCAGGCATGGATTCAGAGTGAATGTATCTGTGGAGTTATCTTCTCTAACGTGTTCAGGTTATCTTCTCTGTTGCCTGATGGCCATGTCTACCCTCTGTACTCTGTTGCACTCAATATGCAAAGGCAGAATAGGGTCACACCTTGTGGCCATCCGTATCATCTTGTAAACTCTTGTTTTTCTTCGATAAACTCTCGTTCTCTGTGTGTGCATGTCTGCATTTCCGCACAACTCATCAACAGGTGCAGCGCTCTGTGCCGAGGTGGCGAATGCCTGCTTATCTATTTGCACATTGTATCGCACAAACCGCATGTCTGTTTACCGGTCTGGCTTGCCTGACAACACAGGACGAGGCAGAGATATATTTGTTTGTTTGTTTGTTTGTTTAATTGGGGTAGTGGGCCACACTTAGCTCGGTTCACATGGGTGCCAGCGGGACGGCACGGGCGTTGTTTTGCCCTGTGCCAACGTCACAATTGGCGAGGGGGGTAAACGAAACAGAACTTCATCTCATAGAAATGTAGCCTGGCAGTCTCCAGCGCTCATTGATCATGCACTTCCATGAATCTAGCCCTGCCCGCATTTAGCGAGGGTAGCCTTGTGTACAGTTTAAAAAATAAAGCGCTAATATGCAGGTACTTTTGGCTTCGTAGGGCCTTCAGCCAAGCATACTGTTTTCTGAATGTAGAATATTCCATTTCATAGATGTGGCTAAAAATGGAGGACAGTGTGCGGCCAGTAGAAGAGGCAAGATATGAAATTGGTTGATGGCATGATTTGATTCGTTCAAAAGATTTTTGGTCAAGTCTTGATAATGGAAAGAATAGCAGCTTAATGTCATATCTACAATGCTGCAGATATTACATTCAGAATCCATTTCCTATTTTGCAAATGTGGATTATAATGAGGAAATACGCATTGGGATGGTATTGGACCTCCATTATAATGCTAACACATTAGGACACAAACAACTAGACACTAAAAAATGAGGGTTCCTCAAGGGTTCTTTGGAAAGGGTGATGGTTCTATGTGAAACTATACTGACCCAAATAACACTGAGCCCTATCATGGTTGTTTGTAGTTCAGAAAAGGGTACTTTCCTCTTTTAGTGCTAATTAAAATGAAGGGGCAGCGGCTCATTAGAATATGTTGGGGGTGTGGTTTTCTCATAGCTCTTTTTGTGAAACCGTGAGTGAGTTTCATTGCAGTTTATCTAATCTGTGGTGTTATTTCATTACATGTTAAAAATGATGATGGCCTTGTGTCAATTGAGAGCTGTTGTGTAAATCGGTGGTTCTCAATTCTCTCCTCAATGACCCCCAGCCGTTCCAGAGCTAGCAAACCTGATCCAATGTGTCAACAAAAAAATAACTATAATAAACACAATATAATATGGCTAACCAGAAAAATAACCCTGTATGTTTCTTCACAAGGTTCTTTGTAGAACTTTTGAGATTGAGAATGGTTCTATAAAGAACCATTAAAAAGGGTTCTGTACAGCACCATAAAGGGTTGGATCCATAGTGGAACCATTTTTGGTGGTATATAGAACCGTAGGAAAGGGTTCTTTATAGCACCATAAAGGTTCCATTAAGAACCGTATGAACATGGTTCTTTATAGAACCTTCAAAAACTGGTTCTATATAGAACCATTTGTTTTTAGAGTACATAACACTGTCAAAATGATGACATACAAGGTGCCATACAGTCTTGAAAACTGATGTCAGAATTTAGATAGAGCCAAAGGAACAGCTATGACACAAACCGCTAGCTGTTAGCAATCTATCTCATCTACTTAAATGCATCTGTAACGTCAGGTCTCATGAGCTGATATCATCGGTCAGGACTGTTTATGCCATCTGTTATGGCATCATTATGTAGTCCTGAAGAATGAGGGTCCAAGTCAAGTGCCACCCACATTAGCATGGGATGGTGTTAGCATGGGATGGTGTTAGCATGGGATGGTGTTAGCAAGGGATGGTGTTAGCATGGGATGGTGTTTGCATGGGATGGTGTTTGCATGGGATGGTGTTTGCATGGGATGGTGTTAGCATGGGATGGTGTTAGCATGGGATGGTGTTAGCAAGGGATGGTGTTAGCATGGGATGGTGTTAGCATGGGATGGTGTTTGCATGGGATGGTGTTAGCATGGGATGGTGTTTGCATGGGATGGTGTTTGCATGGGATGGTGTTTGCATGGGATGGTGTTTGCTTCTCAAAGCTATGTTGGTCACAAGGAAGGTAGTGGCATGAATGACAAAAACCCAGTCAGTGGGCTTTCCCTCCAAACCCACCTGTTAGCACACTTAGGGCTAGCAACTACATGAGTCCGAGCATCGACCTGAGAGGGATTTGCGGGTCAGACTGATATGGTACAGATTTACATATCCCACGGCTAGTATTACAAAAGGTGTGCGAGGGTGGCATACTGGCTAAGCAGCCATACGTTTAACATGTCACAGCCATGCACAATAACCTACAGTACAAGCTGGTCATGGTGAGCCACGCTAGATCACAGTGTTGGCGACATAAATACATAATGAGGAGAGCGCTTGGGATTTTAAAGGCATGGTTGTTTCACGAGGCAGCGCTGTGGTCCAAGAGGGAGGAGGGAAGGAGGCTTCCAAAACCTGGTGAAATCGCTCCAGAGACCTATATCTCAGTTGAAGCACCCTCCACACAAACAGAGATGGGAGGGTGTGTGTATGTGTGTGTGTTCACATGTGTATGAGTGTGTGAGTGAATGTATGCCAGGCCTGTAACCGCTCAATAATTCCACACCTTAATGTTTGCCCTTAATTTACCTTTAGTATTGCTAACTGGTCAGGGTTGCTTTTTTTATTTTATTTAACCTTTATTTTACTAGATAAATCAGTTAAGAAGAAATTCTTCTTTCCAATGACGGCCTACCAAAAGGCAAAAAAAAAAAAAAAAATATATATATATATATATATATATATATAGGACAAAACACACATCACGATAAGAGAGACAACACTACATAAAGAGAGACCTAAGACGACAACATAGCAAGGAGGCAACACATGAAAATAAGAACAATCCGAAATTCCTTTTTGATACTGTCGCAAAGCTAACTAAAAAGCAGCATTCCCCAAGAGAGGATGACTTTCACTTTAGCAGTGATATATTCATGAACTTCTTTGAGGAAAAGATTATGATTATTAGAAAGCAAATTACGGACTCCTCTTTAAATCTGCGTATTCCTTCGAAGCTCAGTTGTCCTGAGTCTGCACAACTTCTCCCAGGACCTAGGATCAAGAGAGACGCTCAAGTGTTTTAGTAATATATCTCTTGACACAATGATGAAAATAATCATGGCCTCTAAACCTTCAAGCTGCATACTGGACCCTATTCCAACTAAACTACTGAAAGAGCTGCTTCCTGTGCTTGGCCCTCCTATGTTGAACATAATAAACGGCTCTCTATCCACCGGATGTGTACCAAACTCACTAAAAGTGGCAGTAATAAAGCCTCTCTTGAAAAAGCCAAACCTTGATCCAGAAAATATAAAAAACTATCAGCCTATATCGAATCTTCCATTCCTCTCAAAAATTTTAGAGAAGGCTGTTGCGCAGCAACTTACTGCCTTCCTGAAGACAAACAATGTATACGAAATGCTTCAGTCTGGTTTTAGACCCAATCATAGCACTGAGACAGCACTTGTGAAGGTGGTAAATGACATTTTAATGGTATCGGACCGAGGCTCTGCATCTGTCCTCGTGCTCCTAGACTTTAGTGCTGCTTTTGATACCATCGATCACCACATTCTTTTGGAGAGATTGGAAACCCAAATTGGTCTACACGGACAAGTTCTGGCCTGGTTTAGATCTTATCTGTATGAAAGATATCAGTTTGTCTCTGTGAATAGTTTGTCCTCTGACAAATCAACTGTAAATTTCGGTGTTCCTCAAGATTCCGTTTTAGGACCACTATTCTTTTCACTATATATTTTACCTCTTGGGGATGTTATTCGAAAACATAATGTTAACTTTCACTGCTATGCGGATGACACACAGCTGTACATTTCAATGAAACATGGTGAAGCCCCAAAATTGCCCTTGCTAGAAGCATGTGTTTCAGACATAAGGAAGTGGATGGCTGCAAACTTTCTACTTTTAAACTCGGACAAAACAGAGATGCTTGTTCTAGGTCCCAAGAAACAAAGAGATCTTCTGTTGAATCTGACAATTAATCTTAATGGTTGTACAGTCGTCTCAAATAAAACTGTGAAGGACCTCGGCATTACTCTGGACCCTGATCTCTCTTTTGAAGAACATATCAAGACCATTTCAAGGACAGCTTTCTTCCATCTACGTAACATTGCAAAAATCAGAAACTTTCTGTCCAAAAATGATGCAGAAAAATTAATCCATGCTTTTGTCACTTCTAGGTTAGACTACTGCAATGCTCTACTTTCCGGCTACCCGGATAAAGCACTAAATAAACTTCAGTTGGTGCTAAATACGGCTGCTAGAATCCTGACTAGAACCAAAAAATTTGATCATATTACTCCAGTGCTAGCCTCTCTACACTGGCTTCCTGTCAAAGCAAGGGCAGATTTCAAGGTTTTACTGCTAACCTACAAAGCATTACATGGGCTTGCTCCTACCTATCTCTCTGATTTGGTCCTGCCGTACATACCTACACGTACGCTACGGTCACTAGACGCAGGCCTCCTGATTGTCCCTAGAATTTCTAAGCAAACAGCTGGAGGCAGGGCTTTCTCCTATAGAGCTCCATTTTTATGGAATGGTCTGCCTACCCATGTCAGAGACGCAAACTCGGTCTCAACCTTTAAGTCTTTACTGAAGACTCATCTCTTCAGTGGGTCATATGATTGAGTGTAGTCTGGCCCAGGAGTGGGAAGGTGAACGGAAAGGCTCTGGAGCAACGAACCGCCCTTGCTATCTCTGCCTGGCCGGTTCCCCTCTTTCCACTGGGATTCTCTGCCTCTAACCCTATTACAGGGGCTGAGTCACTGGCTTACTGGGGCTCTCTCATGCCGTCCTGGAAGGGGTGCGTCACCTGAGTGGGTTGATTCACTGATGTGGTCATCCTGTCTGGGTTGGCGCCCCCCCTTGGGTTGTGCCATGGCGGAGATCTTTGTGGGCTATACTCGGCCCTGTCTCAGGATGGTAAGTTGGTGGTTGAAGATATCCCTCTAGTGGTGTGGGGGTTGTGCTTTGGCAAAGTGGGTGGGGTTATATCCTTCCTGTTTGGCCCTGTCGGGGGTGTCCTCGGATGGGTCCACAGTGTCTCCTGACCCCTCCTGTCTCAGCCTCCAGTATTTATGCTGCAGTAGTTTATGTGTTGGGGGCTAGGGTCAGTTTGTTATATCTGGAGTACTTCTCCTGTCCTATTCGGTGTCCTGTGTGAATCTAAGTGTGCGTTCTCTAATTCTCTCCTTCTCTCTCGGAGGACCTGAGCCCTAGGACCATGCCCCAGGATTACCTGACATGATGACTCCTTGCTGTCCCCAGTCCACCTGGCCGTGCTGCTGCTCCAGTTTCAACTGTTCTGCCTTCTTATTATTCGAACATGCTGATCATTTATGAACATTTGAACATCTTGGCCATGTTCTGTTATAATCTCCACCCGGCACAGCCAGAAGAGGACTGGCCACCCCACATATGCTCTCTCTAATTCTCTCTTTTTTTCTCTCTCTCGGAGGACCATGCCCCAGGACTACCTGACATGATGACTCCTTGCTGTCCCCAGTCCATCTGACCGTGCTGCTGCTCCAGTTTCAACTGTTCTGCCTTATTATTATACGACCATGCTGGTCATTTAGGAACATTTGAACATCTTGGCCATGTTCTGTTATAATCTCTACCCGGCACAGCCAGAAGAGGACTGGCCACCCCACATAGCCTGGTTCCTCTCTAGGTTTCTTCCTAGGTTTTGGCCTTTCTAGGGAGTTTTTCCTAGCCACAGTGCTTCTACACCTGCATTGCTTGCTGTTTGGGGTTTTAGGCTGGGTTTCTGTACAGCACTTTGAGATATCAGCTGATGTACGAAGGGCTATATAAATAAATTTGATTTGATTTGAACAGCATGGTAGCAACACAACATAGCAGCAGCACAGAGTACAAACATTATTGGGCACAGACAACAGCACAAAGGGCAAGAAGGTAGAGACAACAATACATCACACAAAGCAGACACCACTGTGAGTAAGAGTGTCCATGATTGAGTCTTTGAATGAAGAGATTGAGATCAAACTGTCCAGTTTGAGTGTTTGTTGCAGCTCGTTCCAGTCGCTAGCTGTAGCGAACTGAAAAGAGGAGCGACCCAGGGATGTGTGTGCTTTGGTGACCTTTAACATAATGTGACTGGCAGAACGGGTGTTGTATGTGGAGGATGAGGGCTGCAATAGATATCTCAGATAGGGGGGAGTGAGGCCTAAGAGGGTTTTTATAAATAAGCATCAACCAGTGGTTTTTGCGACAGGTATACAGAGATGACCAGTATAGAGTGCAGTGACGTGTCCTATAAGGAGCATTGGTGGCAAATCTGATGTCCAAATGGTAAAGAACATCTAGCCGCTCGAGAGCACCCTTACCTGCCGATCTATAAATCATGTCTCCGTAATCTAGCACGGGTAGGATGGTCATCTGAATCAGGGTTAGTTTGGCAGCTGGGGTGAAAGAGGAGCAATTACGATAGAGGAAACCAAGTCTAGATTTAACTTCAGCCTACAGCTTTGATATGTGCTGAGAGAAGGACAGTGTACCGTCTAGCCAGACTCCCAAGTACTTGTATGAGGTAACTACCTCAAGCTCTAAACCCTCAGGAGGTAATAATCACACCTGTAGGGAGAGGGACATTCTTATAACCAAACCACATGACCTTTGTTTTGGAGGTGTTCAGAACAAGGTTAAGGGCAGAGAAAGCTTGTTGGACACTAAGAAAGCTTTGTCGTAGAGCGTTTAACGCAACATCTGGGGAGGGGCCAGCTGAGTGTAAGACTGTATCTTCTGCATATAAATGGATGAGAGAGCTTCCTACTGCTAACTGGTCAGTGTTGCTCGTTGTAAACAGGTCATAGATAGGACCACGGGCATGCTAAAAATATTGCATGTGATGTTTTAGCAGGAAACTGACACATTGCTACCAAATATGAATTATAATATGTTATAACCAATACCTGCCATCCCCTCAAAACATGGGCACTCAATATTTATTTATTTTATCGTTATTTTACCAGGTAAGTTGACTGAGAACACGTTCTCATTTACAGCAACAACCTGGGGAATAGTTACAGGGGAGAGGAGGGGAAGGAATGAGCAAATTGTAAGCTGGGGATGATTAGGTGACAGTGATGGTTTTAGCCAGGACACCGGGGTGAACACCACTACTCTTACGATAAGTGCCATGGAATCTTTTAATGACCTCAGAGAGTCAGAACACCCTTTTAACGTCCCATCCGAGAGACGGCACCCTACACAGGGCAGTGTCACAATCACTGCCCTGGGGCATTGAGATATTTTTTTAGACCAGAGGAAAGAGTGCCCCCTACTTGCCCTCCAACGCCACTTCCAGCAGCATCTGGTCTCCCATCAAGGAACTGACCAGGACCAATCCTGCTTAGCTTCAGAAGCAAGCCAGCAGTGGTATGCAGGGTGGTATGCTTCTGGCAAATATATACAGCTGTAGTTTTTATAATGCTTAATAAAGTTTAATCATTTTCATTTATTGTGTCTTATAACCGTGAATCCTTTTGTATATGCGCCATTTCATGTGAATGATGACAAAATGGAAAACTTTACAGTGCAACAACAGCATTTATTTTAAATAATGATTATTTCAGCAACATTACTTAGACGATAGCAAATGCTTTGAATGTAGTGGTCAAAGGTCATCTCCATAATATTATGAGGATTTAAGTAAGTATGACTTAACATAATCAAGCCAGTTTGACTACTGTTTATGTTTATGTTCCCACTACTTACTTAATTTAATGTCTTAGTTTGAAAACTGTAAAACATAACCGTCTATGTACTTCACTTCAAGCACTCAAAAAAACAACCCAGCAAACCAAAATTGGTTCTGTGAACATTCCCAGAACATTCATTATGTGCCACAAAATTCTAATTACACAAAAACTGTCCAGTTGTGCTGATGATTATACAATGTTTGTATAGAACATTCGCCTGATGTTGCAGGAACGTTCCCAGAACACATTTTGTTATTATATAACCGGGAAACGTAATAAGATCCTTAGGGGAATGTTCTATGTTAGTTGTTACAGGTGTTGTGCACAACATTTTAGTGAACGTTAGAACATACCAAGGATTTTATAGAACAAAAATGTTGTTTCCAAAACATTATTTGATTGTTTTTGGGATGTAATCATCCTAATGTTAAATAAACTAGAGGTCGACCGATTATGATTTTTCAACGCCGAAACCGGTTATTGGAGGACCAAAAAAAGCCGATATCGATTAATCGGTCGATTTTTATATATATACTTGTAATAATGATAATTACTACAATACTGAATGAACAATGAACACTTTTATGTTAACTTAATATAATACATCTATAAAATCAATTTAGTATCAAATAAATAATGAAACATGTTATACATTTGGTTTAAATAATGCAAAAACACAGTGTTGGAGAAGAAAGTAAAAGTGCAATATGTGCCATGTAAAAAAGCTAATGTTTAAGTTTCTTGCTCAGAAGATGAGAAGATATGAAAGCTGGTGGTTCCTTTTTACATGAGTCTTCAATATTCCCATTTAAGACGTTTTAGACTGTCGTTATTATAGGAATTATGACTCGTCGACTATTTCTCTCTATACCATTTGTTTTTCATATACCTTTTGACTATTGGATGTTCTTATAGGCACATTAGTATTTCCAGCCTAATCTCAGGAGTTGATAGGCTTGAAGTCATAAACAGCTCTGTGCCTCAAGCAATGCTAAGAGCTGCTGGCAAACCCAGTAAAGTGCTGTTTGAATGAACGAGCATGCTGCTGCCTACCACCGCTCAGTCAGACTGCTCTATCAAATATCAAATCATAGACTTAATTATAATATAATAAACACACAGAAATACAAGGCTTTGGTCATTAATTTGGTCAAATCAGGGAACTATCATTTAGAAAACAAAACATTTATTCTTTCAGTGAAATACAGAACCGTTACATATTTTATCAAATGAGTGGCAGCCCTAAGTCTAAATATTGCTGTTACATTGCACAACCTTCAATGTTCAAATCAAATCAAAGTTTATTTGTCACGTGTGCCGAATACAACCTGTATTACAGTGAAATGCTTACTTACAGGCTCTAACCAAGTGCAAAAAAGTTATTAGGTGAACAATAGGTAAGTAAAAAAAATAAAACAACAGTAAAAAGACAGGCTATATGCGAGGCTACATACAGACCCGGTTAGTCAGGCTGATTGAGGTAGTATGTACATGTAGATATGGTTAAAGTGACTATGCATATATGATAAACAGAGAGTATATTAGCAGTAGCGTAGAAGAGTGGTTGGCGGGTGATGGGTGGTGGGACACAATGCAGATAGCCCGGTTAGCCAATGTGCGGGAGCACTGGTTGGTCGGCCCAATTGAGGTAGTGTGTACATGAATGTATAGTTAAAGTGACTATGCAAATATGATAAACAGAGTGTAGCAGCAGCGTAAAAAACAGGGGTTGGGGGGTGGCACACAATGCAAATAGTCTGGGTAGCCATTTGATTACCTGTTCAGGAGTCTTATGTCGTTTGGGTAAAAACTGTTGAGAAGCCTTTTTGTCCTAGAATTGGCACTCCGGTACCTCTTGCCATGCGGTAGTAGAGAGAACAGTCTATGACTATGACTATGGCCTTTCTCTGACACCGCCTGGTGTAGAGGTCCTGGATAGCAGGCAGCTTAGCCCCAGTGATGTACTGGGCCTTTATGTCATAATTATGTAAAATTCTGGCAAATTAATTATGGTCTTTGTTAGGAAGAAATGGTCTTCACACAGTTTGCAACGAGCCAGTCGGCCCAAACTGCTGCATATACCCTGACTCTGCTTACACTAAACGCAAGAGAAGTGACACAATTGCCCTAGTTAATATTGCCTGCTAACATGAATTTCTTTTAACTTAATATACAGGTAAAAATATATATACTTCTGTGTATTGATTTTAAGAAAGGCATTGGTGTTTATGGTTAGGTACATTACTGCAACTATTGTGCTTTTATCGCGAATGTGCTTTTGTTAAATCATCATACGTTTGGCGAAGAAGGCTGTGATTCGATGATAAATTTAACAGGCACTGCATTGATTATATGCAACGCAGGACAAGCTAGTTAATCTAGTAATATCGTCAACCATGTGTAGTTAACTAGTGATTATGTGAAGATTGATCGTTTTTTATAAAATAAGTTTAATGCTAGCTAGCAAATTACCTTGCCTCCTTGCAGCCACAAGGTCCTTTTGATGCTGCACTCGCATAACAGGTGGTCAGCCTGCCACACAATTTTCTCATGGACTGCAATGTAATCGGCCATAATCAGCATCCAAAAAGGCAGATTACCGATTGTTATGAAAACTCGAAATCGGCCACGGCGATTAATCGGCCAACCTCTAAAATAAACCCCTAACTAGAACTTAATGGGAATACTAATGTCCTCAGAAGGTTCCCGGTTTCCTGGGAAATGTAATTCACGCCGTCTTGTTAATTACTAAGGGAAATATTGACTTCAGATAACAACTACTGAAATACAATTAGCAATCAATTAACCTTTTAACTCAATTATCTCAACTACATCGTACTCCTGCACATTGACTCGTTACTGGTACTCCTTGTATATAGCCTCACGATTGTTTATATTGTGTTACTATTTCCTTTTTTATTTAGCCAATATTTGTCTTACTTTTTTGGGGAATGGGCTCGTGAGTAAGCATGTCACTGTAAAGTCTACACGTGTTGTATTTGGCAAATGTGACCAAAAATCTGATTTGATTTGACCTACTCATTTCCTAACATTACGGTGCTGTAAACTGGTTGGTAACTTGTGTATCAAGAAGAAGAAGTCGTTGTGAAATGGAGGTTGAGGTTGTTTGACATCAGATTTTAGTAAGGGATTGTGGCTATATGTGTTATTGATTCGGAAAGGCCTGTAGAGATGTCCGTCTTATCTTATAAATGCAAATCTCACTACAAGGATCTAACTACAAGTACAACTTTCAGATATTAATCTAGAGTTGACGATAGCATTCCTTCTCATCTAGTGTGAGAGAAAGACAATAGATGTGTCCATCTGCCTTTTATCGCGGACCTGAACATTATCTCGGCTTGAAACCCAAGTAAGAACCAAACCACCACCGTTTCTCCCCCCAAAAACGACAATGCTTCCACACACTGGGGCAAAGTAATTTGGCTCCCTGGTTCGTCTGTTCAGTCCAGTCCTCGGCTGGGAATGGATTCTGAGATTTCGATCTTTTTGTGTGTGCGTTGTCTGCTGTGCTCTTTGTCTCCATTGTGAGGACTTTTGGAAAAACAAGTTTGACCGTAACACAGTCAATTATCTCCCAGGTGTTGGACGGCCACGGTTGTAAGCGATCCCGCTGGTTCCCCCAGGACCCGGAATGAGAAGGGTTGAATTAGTTCAGAACAAAATCCAATTCAGCAAGAAGTGAAGAAATAGCAGTTTAAATAAGACGGGGAAGAGAATGCAAAGAAAGCCTCAGAAAAGGCTCGCCGGCGCTGGACAAAGTTGAATCTGGTCTCTTTTTTTCTCCCTTCTTTCTCTCCCCTTCTCCCCTAACACTGCCTATCATATAGCCAGTCCTTAACAAACTACAGCTGTACAATTGTGTCTGTGGCGGTTTCCAATACCTTTTTGTACCCAAGGTTAATTACTGGCCAGGCATGAGAAAATTACATTCTCAAAATAAATTATTATGATTGGCTCCCTCCAGCCAGCTATTTTAAGTCCATGCATGGTTTTCATATTAGATTGCTGGCAAACTAGATTTGCAGACTTGTCCAATATCAAGTAACCTCATTTGATGTCCCTATTGAAGTCACTATTCTGACATGCAAATTACATTTTCTTTCTCCCCCATCCATCCCCAAACATGAAGGTGAAGTTATCCCTGTACTTGAGCACAGTGCCGCACAGTATTATAATAACACAGGCTGTTCTTATTGATATCACTGTGTTTTCTCTGTGCTACAGGTGTAAGAGCTTCATTTGAGCCTGTTTTCCTACAGCAGGAAAATAATCTTGCAGCAACAGCAAATGTAAATTATTATGTGGATTAGATCATCCATGGACATTTTTGTAGGGGTGTATAAATGTCTCATAATGGAAAATCATGTCGGAAATGTTAAAGTGGAAATGAGAAACTTCAGAAGCCTTTTTAAACCTAAAATACAATACAAGTAAAAAAATGTCCTCCATTGCAGGGAAGTTCTCCTCAAATTAAGATCCCGCACTCGGTATATCTCTCTGTATGGGGAAAGACGTACAGGAGATTGACATTTAGAAAAGAGGAAGGTGGTGGTGGATAGTGTGGATTGTCATGCAGTCCACACATACCTTCATACCAGGGGAAGAAAACCGAGAGAGAAACCTAAGCAAAGTGAATGGCTAACCAACCAGCCGGTGTTAACTCAACCTTTGTGGACAGCGAGAGCCAGAGCCAGCTTGAGTTTGCATGGATCTCATGACACCTTGGCTCAGAGGAAAAGATGGTGCGGGTTGTTTTCTCGCTGGACTCTTATTTACCCTCGCCTTCCACATGAGATGGCGACGTCAAGCATGGTTTTCGTCCCCCGCGCTTGCGGTCGTCTGGTAGTGCTGCACGCTGGCTCGCACCCATCAAGGCTAATAAGTACAGGGCAGGGTAATAACACTGTCGGTCATAGCTTTACCACAGGGAGGCTGGACGGGAATGCAGGGAACTGCGAACTTGTGCAGGCACGGAGCGTGCTTTTTGCTTATAGAGGAACCCGGTCGTCATGTGAGAGTTAATAGTGTAATAGGCTGCAATGAGCATGTAAATCAGTGACCGTCAACCAATACTCCAAGGCTGAAACCCATTGGGCAAATTGCACAACCCCCCTCAGAACCAGGAAATGTCAGCTAAATAGTTTTGTAAATAATGAATGGGTGGGTAGCCATTGAGGCCATTTCATTAGGTTAATATACTTCATATAGCCTAATAGGTCTATTTGTCGGCATGTCTACGCCAGAAAAAGATAGAAACCTGAAATGTGGTTCTCCACACAGCTTAGATAATGTGTACATACGCGCTCTTGACCAAACACGAATGCCTCAAAGTGAGATGTTCTCAACTTTAGCGATGTTAGCTAAACACCAAACCTATTTCACAGGTCCCCCAGTACAAAGACAATCTTAGCCAATCAAATTGGCAAAGAGGTCTCTCATGGAGATCTGTGGGACCCTACTCAGAGAGGGGAGGATCAAAGATCCATATGCCCCAGGACAACACTCCTTCACAGGGCCAGCACTGATTATGGTAGATAATGTATATAAAGGTCTATACATGCCTACACATTTGCGATTAAACAAATAGAATGAGATGCGCGATGCATGAAATTGCCAAAGAAAAGTCACACGTTGCTATTGTGATCTGGGCAAAAATGAAAAACTGTGACAGCGATTATTGCTTTGTCCCTTTTGCCACTTAAGGGCGAACCCTCAACGCGATTTAAAAGAGCCTGCCAATATCGACACCGCTCTCCCCTCCCATTCAATAAAGGAACAGACAACCAATTATTCCAAATCGAATGGGAATCACGGCATTCGGCGCCGTTCAGCTACTGAGCCTCTAGTCATGATGAGGGATGGATGGAAGAGAAAGAGTGAGAGATAATGAGGGATGGATGGAAGAGAAAGAGTGAGAGATAAGACAGAGCCATCACATCGGCTTGTTGGTGGAGGCTAACTGCTTTCAGGCCAGTGCCGAAAACCTGTGTCCTAAAAATCTCACTCCCAGGAAAGGCCGAGGGCCTCCGCGTGTCCCACAATGCCCTGCTCTGGAGCCACCCGCCGGTAACCAGGAAAGATTTTTTGCACTGACTCTCTTGCACAGGCTCGATATACACTCACTGACTCGAACCACCACCCACACATACTACTACACTGACACTCCAACACACACACAAAACACACACACGCATATTGACGCCACACACACATTCTCATTCCTTCACACACGCTGCTGATACTCTGTTTATTGTCTATGTAGTCACTTTTACCTCTACCTACATGTAATACTGTACATATTACCTCAGCTACCTTGTACCTCTGCATATTGACTTGGTACCGGTACTCCTTGTATATAGTCTTATTGTTATTTTATTGTGTTACTATTTTTCCTTTAGCAAACTTTGTTGGTTAAGGACGGGTAAGTAAGCATTTCACGGTAAAGTCTACACCTGTTGTATTCGGTGCATGTGACAGATACTTGTATTTTATTTGACAGTGAGGGTCTTCTGATCGGGGTCCTCTGACGTCCAGGCCTGACTCATGGGACAAAGGATGAGCTTTCCCTCTCTCTGAGAGAGGAGAGTACAGTGTAGAGTGGCTCTTGATTGAGTGTCACGCTAGCCGATGATAGCTGTTTAGTGGTTATCACCCTTCAACACCAGACCAATTAGCTTTTAATAGTCTGAAAAGCAACTCTTGAGATGCACTCGCAAAGTGCATCTTCTCCACGTTTGTATGCGTGTGTGTCGGGGGAGGGGGCCGATGGGTAGCTTTGCACTAGGCTAATCAGGAGAGGCCCATTGTAAGTGGCATGTCCATGGTCTATGTCATCGATGATGTGTGATCACTACCATATTGGCGGTCTCATAAGATGCCGACACACCGTACACAGCTGTTGTAAAATAATATGAATTTTAGTGATCGCTCAGGGTGGCATTGGGTGACATTTCAGCATTAGCTCATCTTCTACAGAGCATTAGCTTGAAATGGCTATATTTTGTGGTTTCTGAAAGCAATTTAATGCTTTAGAATGATTTGTATACATTGTGCTTTGGAGTAGATCCTACATGACTTTGTTATTTTTTTATAAAATGTCTATAAGACCGCGTCCGTGATTAAAATAACTCAAAATCTTGTCCTTCGTGATGTAATGTGCACTATTCTTCAATGAGAAATTCCAATGACGAAAAAGCACAAATATTTGCAAACGGTATCAAGCGGCTTACATCCCAGACACAACATAATCAAACAAATATTGGCAAACATGTCGGAAGGGATTTGTTAATTGATGCCGTCCTTCCTCCCCTTTTAATCGCATAAGCTTATCTAAATCTTAGTTTAATGGGCTGATAACCAAGCCTTTGGCACTTTCAAAAAATAAAAAATAATTCCTGGGCCCCAACCTGAACAGATCACGGTCAAACCGTTTTTGCCACACGCTTCGTCTGGACACATGGGAAACGGGAGCGTTGTTGAGGGACTCTTAGTCCACTCTGATGATCCCATCAGGGGAGTCCAGACATGTTCATGTCGTCATCACCTCCCATCTGAGCTTGCCGGATCCCGAGGTTTGATTTGGCGAGGAGTTGCATTGTCTTAACGTTTTTGCATTCAATTTGCTTCCCTGGACGTCTAATTAAAGTACACACAATATCAGTGCGTGATGAATATTGAATCCCTCAACAACTCCCCTATAAATTCATGCTTCATTCAATGTCGGTTTTTAATAAATTTTATTGGAAAAAACTGAGCATGGCGGTTTAAACTTGATTCAAGGGCCAGGCCCTTTGAAGTCAACATCACAGCTATGTATCTCTTTTCAAAGCAACAAAGCAATGTCCAATCCACCCCCATTTTGAATCATCACATCCCTGAGTGATGATTCCAATCCAGGTGCAAATATGACATCTAACAGTTAAGCAGCCAGGCCGCTCCACCGTCCACCCTGAAGAGTCATCTGGCTCTGATGTGCATGACTCCTGCAAGGCCTTTGGTGTCTCTGCGACCGGTAGAGAGGCAGGAGAGCCGCACGCATTAGCTGTTCCATGATTACTTTGGAGGAGGAAGGTGATGGCTGTCCTGTCCCCCTGGCAAGGTGTAATAACGTTGTGGACACCCTGACCTTGTTGACAGTGCTGTGTGAAGCCCCCAGAGATGAGGACGGCCCAGAAAGCTGCCCGCCTCAAATCTGATCCGCCTGGCACTTAAATTGACCACCAACGTGTCTGTCTGTCTGTGTGTGTCTGTGTGTGTGTGTGTGTGTGTGTGATGATAGTGAGAGTGTGTGAGTGAGTGAGAGCAAGAGACACTCGCCTGTGATTATTGGCACATTACATCAAATCACATTTTATTGGTCACATACACGTGTTTATCAGATGTTATTGCGGGTGTAGTGAAATGCTTGTGCTTCTAGCTCCGACAGTGCAGATATACCTAACACGTAATATATAACAATTTCACAACATATACGCAATACACACAAATCTAAGTGAAGGAATGGAATTAAGAATATATAAATATGTGGATGAGCCATGTTAGAGTGGCATAGACTAAGATACAGTAGAATAGTATAGAATGCAGTATATACTGTATACTACCGTTCAACAGTTTGGGGGCACTTAGACATTTTTTGTGCATTAAAATAACATAAATTGATCAGAAATACAGTGTAGATATTGTTAATGTTGTAAATGACTATTGTAGCTGGAAACAGCTGATTTTTTAATGGAATATCTACATAGGCGTACAGAGGCCCATTATCAGCAACCATCACTCCTGTGTTCCAATGGCACGTTGTGTTAGCTAATCCAAGTTTATCATTTTAAAAGGTTAATTGATCATTAGAAAACCCTTTTGCAATTATGTTAGCACAGCTGAAAACTGTTGTTCTGATTAAAGAAGCAATAAAACTGTCCTTTAGACTAGTTGAGTATCTGGAGCATCATCATTTGTGGGTTCGATTACAGGCTCAAAATGGCCAGAAACATAGAACTTTCTTCTGCAACTCATCAGTCAATTCTTGTTCTGAGAAATTCCATGCAAGAAATTGCCAAGAAACTGAAGATTTGGGAGTTTGAGAAGTCAATGAGAGGGAAAGGGAAAAAGTATTCGTTAGTTGTTAATTTTCTTGAAATCTAAAGGCACAACCTAGATTCAAGCCAATTTCTTAAGTAGTTGAATATGTTTTTGGGCCAACCTCATGAAAGTGACACATTTAGATGTTATATTGAAGGAGTGCCTTTGATTTGACAGCCTGCACATGGGCAGTTTGTGGCACAAGAAAACCGTTAGACCCGATGATGTATTTGTACGCATGAGCTTAGCTAGCCAACGTCGCCATGACATCACCTACAAGTCTCATCAGGGATTTATATTGGAGAAGCAGTTTTAGCCTATCTTCATACTGCCCAAACGTTGCTAGCTAGTCACTTAATATAACTTGTTTTCTTAAATGTATGTTAGCTGGATAAGTTTACTTTATATTTTATGTAACCTTTATTTAACTAGGCGAGTCAGTTAGCCATGTTATTAATACAACTCCCATCAAATGTCAACATCAGCAAACGATTTGAGGGCACTAGCTAGTTAACTCCAAAAGTGGTTAGTAGCTTTGGCTGCATGTTGACAGTGAATTCAGAGCCATTCAGTGGCTAGCCACACTACAAATTTTTACCAGGTTCCCCTGAAGCAATTTCCTGATTAGCAAGGTGTAATCTGTGTTTAATTTCATTGTGTATTAAAAACACAGTTTGAGATCTTTGTGAGGGGATTTCGCAACTGGTTAGATGGGGGAATTGGGCTTTCCGTGGAAAATGTTGTCAAAGATTGTAACAGTAACCAAGAAGGGAGGGGCTTCGCAAAGGGTAAATTACAGACAGTACAAAGCATTTTCAGCCTTGGCCTTCTTTCCTCTTTATGGCCTATGGCCTGTTGTCAAACTCATGGCCATGTCAAATTCCCTGGCCCCTAGCGCGGCCCCCGACTCATAAAAACTCTCTTTTCCAGTGTCATGGACCACGTTTTGACATGTACATCTACCCTGCCATCCATGTTTGCACCAAATCTAATGCTTTAAACTGAATGAATGAGGGGGAGTGAACTAAGGCTGGGAGTTGCCAGGGACCTCACGATATTGTCACGATACTCAGGTGCCAAAACTATATGAATTGCGATTCTATATGTATTGCGATTTTTTTGTGATTCTATGATCCAAACCTCAAATCAAATCAAATTTTATTAGTCACATGCGCAGAATCCAACAGGTGTAGACCTTACAGTGAAATGCTTACTTACAAGCCCCTAAACAACAAAGCAGTTTAAAAAATATGAATAAGAATAAGAAATAAAAGTAACAAGTAGTTAAAGAGCAGCAGTAAAATAACAATAGCAAGACTATATACAGGGGAGAACCGGTACAGAGTCAATGTTCCGGGGCACCGGTTAGTCGAGGTAATTGAGGTAATATGTACATGTAGGTAGAGTTATTAAAGTGACTATGCATAGATAATAACAGAGAGTAGCATTGTCTGAGTAGCCATTTGATTAAATGTTCAGGAGTCTTATGGCTTGGAGGTAGAAGCTGTTCAGAAGCCTCTTGGACCTAGACTTGGCTCTCCGATAGTATTCATATTGCTCACCATATGTCTGCTCCAGAGGAACAAGAGAGAGCACTGACAAAACACATCTTGGAGATGAGTGCTCAAAACATGTTGGCACACCACACCATTTCAAATATTTAAGAATAAGATGGAAAACAAGCTATAGGATGAGAAATACCGGTGTTTTGGCACAAGTACAGCCGACTAGCGCAAGATAAAGTAACTACCTTTTAAAAAATATTTTTTACAAATCGTTATGAAAACCTGCAAAACTAATATCTAACTCATTCCACGGAGGTCAGAGTATCTGCGGGTTTTCACCTTGAGATTGTTTGATGAACTAAGGTCACTAATTAGTAAGGAACTCTCCTCACCTGGTTGTCTGGGTCTTAATTGAAGGAGCAAACCAAACACCAGCAGGCACTAGGACCCCCCCATGGAATGAGTTTGACAGCCCTGCTCAATACTGTTTCCCCCCCCCCAAATCCCTAGAGTGATCAAGTGCACTTCTGAAGAAGGGTAGAGAATCGTAACGCAGCCAATGTCCTTCTGTGATCTCTACAGTACATGTCAAGGGATGTGTGCGGAGGCATCCCTCCTTGTGTGCAGAGCTCAGGGTGATGGTTGGGGAGTGGCGTGAGGACCAGAACAGCTAATTATAAACAGTAAGTGTTTTCAGTCTTGGCCTTCTGTCCTCTGTATGGCCTACAGCCTCATAACTTGTTCTCACACTTATGCCAATAACAAATTCCACCCCTGACCCCTAGCGCGGCCCGCGGCCCAGGCAGCTTTTGGCTCATATAAAAAATAGAAATAATCCGTTGTCAGGGACTCAGGGAACACGTATCATCGCCGAAATCCTGCTTCAAAGAAATACCATTAAGGGGACGTCTTAACTTAACATCGAACATCTTGTGGGTATTTGAATCTGGACAGTGTTTGGTGATTAATAACTGTATGGGGTGTTATCTCATCTAAAGAAGGGTAACAAATGAAAACAAAGCATACCATTGTCACTTTAGCCAAACTATGATAACTCCTTTTGCACTCATTGCTGAGCGATAAAAACTTTCAGAGGAATACGTCAGCAAGCTCCGCCTTATCTCAGTTCACTGGTCACGATGGCAACACCCACCCGTAGCACGCGCTCCAGCAGGTGTATCTCACTGATCATCCCTAAAGCCAACACCTCATTTGGCCGCCTTGTTCTCAACTAGCCTACCTGGTTAAATAAAGGTGAAATAAAATAAAAAATAAATAAAAAGTGTTGTATATTTTTGATGTCTCTGTATTGGCACTTCTCTGCTCCATTGTAGTGTGACAATAAGGCAATCTGAAACAGATAGGACAAAGCTTTTACGATTGGATGTGCAATTTCTTCCAGTTGTCGAAGAAGACCTATGGATTGAAACATCTCGCCATCCAAGCCGGGAAAACAGGAAGAGCTCAACAGTGCGTTTTCAAGGCACATAGACACGAGAGTGTGTGAGAGGGTGTGTGAGAGAGTGTGTGAGAGGGTGTGTGAGAGGGTGTGTGAGAGGGTGTGTGAGAGGGTGTGTGAGAGGGTGTGTGAGAGGTGTGTGAGAGGGTGTGTGAGAGGTGTGTGAGAGAGTGTGTGAGAGGGTGTGTGAGAGGGTGTGTGAGAGAGTGTGTGAGAGGGTGTGTGAGAGGGTGTGTGAGAGGGTGTGAGAGATGTGGGTGTGTGAGAGGGTGTCTGAGAGAGTGTGTGAGAGGGGTGTGAGAGGGTGTGAGAGGGTGTCTGAGAGGGTGTGTGTGCGTGAGAGGTGTGTGAGAGGGTGTGTGTGTGAGAGGGTGTGAGAGAGTGTGTGAGAGGGAGAGGGTGTGTGAGAGAGTGTGTGAGAGGTGTGTGAGAGGTGTGTGAGAGAGTGTGTGAGAGGTGTGTGAGAGAGTGTGTGAGAGGTGTGTGTGTGAGAGTGTGTGAGAGTGTGTGTGTGAGAGAGTGTGAGAGAGGTGTGTGAGAGGGTGTGTGAGAGGTGTGTGTGAGAGGGTGTGTGAGAGTGTGTGAGAGGGTGTGAGAGAGTGTGTGAGAGTGTGTGAGAGGGTGTGTGAGAGAGTGTGTGAGAGGGTGTGTGAGAGGGTGTGTGAGAGTGTGTGAGAGGTGTGTGAGAGGGTGTGTGAGAGGGTGTGTGAGAGTGTGTGAGAGGGTGTGTGAGAGGGTGTGAGAGAGTGTGTGAGAGGGTGTGAGAGAGAGTGTGTGAGAGAGTGTGAGAGAGTGTGTGAGAGGGTGTGTGAGAGAGTGTGTGAGAGGGTGTGTGAGAGGGTGTGTGTGAGAGGGTGTGTGAGAGAGTGTGTGAGAGGGTGTGTGAGAGGGTGTCTGAGAGAGTGTGTGAGAGGTGTGAGAGGGTGTGTGAGAGAGTGTGAGAGGGTGTGTGAGAGAGTGTGAGAGGGTGTGTGAGAGAGAGTGTGTGAGAGGGTGTCTGAGAGAGTGTGTGAGAGGGTGTGTGAGAGAGTGTGTGAGAGGGTGTGTGAGAGGGTGTGTGAGAGGGTGTGTGAGAGGGTGTGTGAGAGGGTGTGAGAGGGTGTGTGAGAGAGTGTGTGAGAGGGTGTCTGAGAGGGTGTGAGAGGGTGTGTGAGAGAGAGGGTGTGTGAGAGGGTGTGTGAGAGGGTGAGAGGGTGTGTGTGAGAGGGTGTGTGAGAGAGTGTGTGAGAGGGTGTGTGAGGGTGTCTGAGAGAGTGTGTGAGAGGGTGTGTGAGAGGTGTGTGAGAGGGTGTGTGTGAGAGGTGTGTGAGAGGGTGTGTGAGAGGTGTGTGAGAGGGTGTGTGTGTGTGAGAGTGTGTGAGAGGGTGTGTGAGAGGTGTGTGAGAGTGTGTGAGAGGGTGTGAGAGGGTGTGTGAGAGTGTGTGAGAGGGTGTGTGAGAGAGGGTGTGAGAGGGTGTGTGAGAGGGTGTGTGAGAGGGTGTGTGAGAGAGGGTGTGTGAGAGGGGTGTGTGAGGGTGTGTGAGAGAGTGTGAGAGGGTGTGTGAGAGGAGAGTGTGTGAGAGAGTGTGTGAGAGGGTGTGTGAGAGAGTGTGTGAGAGGGTGTGTGAGAGGGTGTGTGAGAGAGTGTGTGAGAGGGTGTGTGAGAGGGTGTGTGAGAGAGTGTGTGAGAGGGTGTGTGAGAGGGTGTGTGAGAGAGTGTGTGAGAGGGTGTGTGAGACGGTCAGTGAGAAGGGCGAGAAAGCCTGAAGGGAGTCTCCACGGCTGGGCTGAGATGTTTGGTTAATCCTGTCGTTGTTTTGAAAAAAACCCCACAATATACAGTTTTTAACAATACGCACACGCGTCTAGAGACGGAACCAACCATTTCGGGGCTAAATCCGTGAGAAAACATCTAATCCCTGCCGGCCTACTTCAATAGTATGACCCGTTTGGCTCTAAAGTCATGAAGCAGCACTTCAGTAATGTGCAAAGCCGCCAGTTGTTGTAATTATATTTCCCATTCTGAAAATGATTAAATCAACACTGATCTGAGATGTCCTGCGCATACTGACGACTGTCGTTGGAAAGCCAAGAGCTCTGTCCGTTAGAGACATGGTGAGGGGTTTAGCTACCGGCGTCGGGACGCTAAATCAAATGAGCGTTGACGCGATATTGACAGGATAATCTCTCTGTGTTTCACTCGGACGGCGAGCCATTGACCAGTCTAAAGCCTCTCTCCTTGTCGGCATTTTTAAAAAAAGCATTTCCGTCTGATAAAATAGTTCTGTCCTTCTCCTCACCAGTGTTTATCTGCTTTTTTCACATCAGCAAACTTTGCTATAGCCCTTGGTTTTCCCATTTAGCTGTCGTTCACTGCTGTCTGTGTGATATCTCGCTGGAATGACAAGCGACTGAAGGCTGGGAGAAATAAGTCATCTGTGTTTGCTCACAATGGATTTCACTTATTTTCATTTCTGCTGAATGTGTCTGTATTAGACCACATTGAAAGCAGAGGGTGCTGCATGGAGCCAGTGGGAGTTTGTTTTTGGGATAAGGATAGAGTAGGATCGCCTGCTATTGGATATATGGAACAACATCGGCTTTGATTATCTGTGTTCGCATGTGAATACATCAATCCAGTAATGAATAGGGATATGGGGGTAAACAGGCAAACTTCCTAAAAAAAAAGAAGGGACAAAGCATAAAGTCACATTGATCATTTACATGGAACTAATCTCGGTTAACCCAGAACAAAAATCTTGTGTCATTTGGTCAGATTCTCGATTAGGTACGTTTACTTAGTCTGTCCACGAGAGATTAACATGAGAAACGGATGCTACTACAGGCTGTAGTAAAAGAGAGCAATCAAACACCACCAAAACAATAGAAAAAGCCCCCCTCCCTCCCACTTCTAAATATTATGCAGCGAAAACAGACACATATATCCAAATCGGATTTTAGTAACCTCCTTGTAGGCACATAAATCATGACGCATTTGACAAATATCCACTTTGTCAGATCAGCTTTTTTGAATGGGCGCCAATGACCGTGGTCACTCTTCTATCTGCCACGGTCTGGGCTCCACTGATCTCTTAACCCCATGTATTGTATAGCGATCAGAGATATACTGTGTTCTATAGAGTTGTTCGTGTGTGTGTTCCTCTGACTAGGGGAAGTAGAAAAACAGCCTAAACACTTGGGCAATCAGATGTGTGTCACCTTAAAGGTTGTCACCTGACCTGACCAGTCAATGACTGGTTATCAATAGGAATAAGAAACCGAAAAGGGCAGATGGGTTGGAGAGAAATGGGAGAGGGAGGAGATCACATCCACCTAATGCAAATAATGGCCTCCTTTTCTCCGCCTTCCCCTTTTCTTTGCCACCAAAATGAGGCTAATGTGCTTTGAAAGGTGTCACAGATTTCACACCTTCTGGGGCCTGCGGAGAGTGCGGGCCAGCTGTCCTTATCACAGCATGGGTGTTGCCGTCTACCCCCGGCCAGAGAAAGCAATGGGCGGCAGGCCGGCGGAATCAGAGAGAGAGAGTTAACCACTTGCACATCGATGCAACACTGGATATATACATAATATGACATTTGTAATGTCTTTATACTTTTGGAACTTCTGTGAGTGTTAATGTTTACTGTTTATTTCACTTCTGTATATTATCTACTTCACTTGCTTTGGTAATGTTAACATATGTTTCCCATGCCATAAAGCCCCTTGAATTGAATTGAGAGAGGGCTTCCCAGCTGGATGCCTGCTTCAAAATTCAAAACGCTCCTTCAACGGGGTGGCCTCTTGGGGAGGGGGTGGGGGCAAAGGAAATATGCAGCTACTGCCAGGTTCTCACTCCACTGGGCAGTGATAGTCACACACACACACACACACACACACACACACACACACACACACACACACACACACACACACACACACACACACACACACACACACACACACACACACACACACACACACACACACAGTGCTCACTCCCGAGTGGTCAGTTCAAGCCTAAGCATCCCAGAGATAGTATTCAATCTCCCAATATCACAGATCACAACACCTCATCAATCTTTTGAAGTCTTTTAAACATCTCCCTTCATTCTATCTGCCTCCCGTAACTAGACCAAATATATGCTACCAAACTTGTGCTGGTGCCATGACACTAGTGTGGTATAGTGCTCTCTAATTTTCCAGGAAGTTGTTGTCTCCCTGCCCACACACTTGCACGCACACACACAAACTATTAGAGCAAGTGAGCTCGTCAATAGGCCAGCGGATGAGATGATCTGTACAGCCAATCATCACCTGAGTGCCAAATACTTCATTTACAATGGGAATTACTATTTAAATGAGTGAAAAGGATGAGAATACAGTAGCTCAATGAGATACAGTATAAGACAAGGAGGAAGAAAGGGTTATTGAGGTAGAAATGTAAGCAGGTGTAAGTTTGATGTTTGCTTCACTTGGCGTTTGGATGAAATCTTCCATCTTCCAAAAACATCTGAAACCCTACCTCTTCAAAGAGAGACCCCCTTCTTACCCCTCCCACCCCCAAAAACTGTTGTGAAATAACACTCACACTTGACATTAATCCCCCCCCACTTACTATCTCTGACCTTGCTGATAGCTACTTTATTGAGGAAAAATGTATTTACTATGACTGTGATATGTGGTTGTCCCACCTAGCTATCTTAAGATGGATGTACTAACTGTAAGTCACTCTGGATAAGAGTGTCTGATAAATTACACAAATGTAAATGTAAACCAATGGAGGCTCTACTTGGTCCATATGGGAGAGTGTGGGCTAAATCTGTAAGTTATTGACAGTGCATGGTAATCCCGCCCACCGTCAGGTTCCGTGAGCCTCATTTCACCCCTCACTAGTTTTTTCTTGGTGATCATACGTCTCGTTTTTAACTCGAGGCATTTTTCTCTGAGAGGGAGAGAGAGTGAGTCACAGAAAACCTATCCCAATATTTTAAATCCTCAGGATTTAAAAAAAATATATATAAAAGGTATATATTCATCCTACTATTCCAAGCTTCAGTGCCAGAAATACAGAACAAATAAGCCGTGGCAATTATTCCTCAAAACAACTTTTGTTTCTAATGAACTTAAGTCACCCACAAAAAGTTAACAAAACTCTGTTTAAAGAGGGATGGACCAATGCCAAGATTCCCTCAAATATATGCTATTCATGTTTCCTTTCATCGCTCTGCAAGCTAATGAATGCTTATGTGGCCATTTTGCCGAGTGGCTAATTATGCTAGCGATAGCAACAAGCTTTGCCAATGCATGTGTTCCACATAACGACTCGCGGTGCTTCTAATGCCACCCTTGCTACGGGCGCTAGCAGTCACGTGTGGTGTGCTGAAATGCAGCATAGCTGAGCAGCCGAGTTGAAAGCCAGTGGTGTGGCCCTCGACAACGTGAGCGCTAGACCCTTAGCGTTAGCTATGTTGGTGCTCCGGTCATGGGGCTGCCTGCCTGAATTCCATCCCCTCCGTGTGGTACTTTAGAAAGGGAGCAACGGCGGTGGCTTGCCTTTTATATTTAGCTGATGACACCGGCTATTTTAATTCCAACCTGCTGCTCGCTGCCATCACACACATTATGTTCTGACATTAGAGGCCATTTTGAAGAAAGCTTATATCTGGGAAGGACTCAAGAGAGGTGGCCATTGTCTTGATGATGGGCTGTGATAATAGTGAAAAGCCAATTGAAGTGCTTTTTTTGGGGTTTCTTGTCCTGCCTCATTGTTGTTTTAAAGAAGTGTACTTCTAAAGGGGCCCTCGGAGCAACGCCCTCGGATGTGTGAGGTGCGGTGCATCTCTGAACTCGATAACATTGCCTCTCTGCAGTGCAGTGGCGTGCCAGGTCCAGAATGGTCCAGATTCTCAACCAAGACTGCCAGGACCCTTAAGTGGCTTTCCGATGTAAGAATTGATAGTGCTAAACCCCTAATAGCGCTTTCTCTGTAATCTTTCCTATGAAAGGCTAAACTATGGGCTATTGATTTGTGGAGAGTGAGAGAATAACTCCATCAGAATGAACCATCTTGAAGTGTGACAAAGCTCTTTATAGTACGAGGGAGATAAGCCACAAGAGTGAGACGTTTTATCAGATAAATATCTGGAAATGTTGGGGGTGCGTAAGCAGAAAAACAAACAAACTGAGGTGAAAAAACACGAAGTGATCAAAACAACGGACAGCTAACAACAATGTCCTGGTCTTTGGCTCTTATTGTCGCTATCACGGCCCACTGAATTCGGAGGTGGCCGGTTCAAAGACTCTCGCTGTGACTCGGACCGCTAAGGACTGCGTTGGAGATCGCCCTTGGTCAGGCGCTCCCATGACAACAGCGGCCATTGTAGTGGAGGGCTCATAGAAAGTCATTGAGGAGGCTGGGAAGGGAATGTGCCATTTGGCAGTGCAGTAGCAGCCACTTATGTGCCTGTGCAATAGGCCTGGGTGCAGTGGTATAATCAAGAACCCACTGCTATTCAGATCAACAGACTGGAGGGAGCCAATAGACACGCCGCAATTGTATTTTCACCCCCATTTATGGTCGTGTTTTATGTTTCCCTCTAGATACGGAAGTATGTAAAATATGATAATGGGGCTATTCTAAGTAGCTATAGCAACAGCAGAGATAATGCTCTCTTTGTGGTACTAGAAACAACCTTTTCTATGGTCATCTACCCTGGATGTGGCATACAGTAGATACGAGTGGTCTTTCAGATTGCAAGAACTGTTTGACTATTAATAAGTGTAGCCAACTACATCCTCAACGTAATCCAAACATTCCACATACATATACTTTATGTTCCAGGGCATACTTCTACACTAAGAAATACTGATGGCATCCAGTCGGTTTGACGTTTAGGGTGGAACAGTAAAACTTAGTTAGTCTGCAGACTAGATCAGCTGTCCCCTGAAGGCAGGAGGTCCATCCTATTTCCAACCCTCGCTGTGTTGTATTCACTCAGCTCGACCTACACTGGATCTATAAGAACCCAGACGGCTGTTTGCCTGATCAGTTTGTTCCCTAAAAAAACACACTTCACGCTGAAGCAGTAACACCAGTATTAACACGTAATAGAGGAGTGCATGTGGGTGCGTGGCTGTTTGCACACAAGAGCTCTAAAAAAAAAAATATATTAAAAAAATTCAACTAAAGCAACCCCAACTGAGGAGATCGATACATTACGGAGCAATTAACTACTTGACATAGATTTTTACAAATAACGCAGGAAATGATGCTTAAAGAAAACCCACTCCCGGCCCACTTGGCATCCTGTTTGGGTGTTTTTGTAAACACTGTGAAGAGAGCATGGGGTGATCCCCTCTGCCTCCCTCTCAATAAAGCCCTCGTGGATTTTCTTACGCACACGTGACCTCCAAGGGTTAGTCATTAACAATTAGTGATGGAGGGGAAATAAATTGATACAGTTACATATTGGGATATTATTCCTGATGCTGTATTGTATTGTTTTGACAATAACACAATATTATCTTTGAGCTAGTTGGCTATGTCTGCACCAAAGTCATTTCCCTTCATAGCCTGTTCTCCATCTTCTTTTTAAAGAGGGAGACCATTTTTTCCCCAGCACTTTTATTTTCATGACTGATCAAAACTATTTTTTCTCCTGGCTCTCTCTTGTCCCTCTGCAGCAGACATATGGTGAGCAATATGTTTGAAACATTAAATCACTATATTGAATCGCAATACACATTGAATCGTGAGAATCGCAATGCATATCGTACCGGCACCTAAGTATCATGATAATATCTTATTGCGAGGTCCCTAGCACTTCCCATCGTTATTAATAACGGGGGGGCAAAGGGCAGAATACAAGGGGAAGCCCAGTGTCTGCTGGTCTAGGACATTGCTCCACCCCAGCAGTAATTACTAATAATTTTTGATTCTACCAACCAAATATTAATCTTGTGTTTTATTGCTTGGCTGCACACCTCTGTCCCACCCCCGGAGTAGATAGTCAGACCATGCCTGCACGCTACCACCTGACCTGCAAACAGTAGGTTGAGCGACTCGGACATCACTCATTTGTTAGGGCCTTACAGACCTGTCCCAGCTGGTAATCAACTAGAATAAACTAAGAAATCATATGAATAAATAATACTAACCAGGAAGAATACAACACAGCTAGTAACTGTACAATGGTACAAGGCTATACTTGGTCAATTGAAGATCTATGAAGTCATTATGCCATTTCTAAGTAAATAGCAGTGAATAAAGTACTATACCATACAGATTGCCTTGGCGCACGAGGCTCCCGCAGCTCTAGAACATACCGTATGGAACCACACACAGACACACTCTCTCTCCCCCACACAAACACACCCACATGTTTCTATTATTTTTTTAACCTTTATTTAACTGGGTAAGTCAGTTTAGAACAAATTCTTATTTACAATGACGGCCTAGGAACAGTGGGTTAACTGCCTTGTTCAGGAGCAGAACGACAGATTTTTACCTTGTCAGCTCGGGGATTCAATCTTGCAACCTTTCGCCACAGTGCCCCATCAACAAATACCCAAACAAAAACACACATATACCCGCACACACGCCCAGTGAACTAATTTGCAAGTCGTTGAAGATACAGTATGGGATATTAACTCAATTTAAGAGAGCTAATGGTTTTGCTTTCTTGAAATGGCATTGACGTACAAAGCAACCATTGATGTAAATACAAGCCCTGATAATAATTGTATTGGAAATATCATCATCTAACAACAATATCAATTACATGACGTTTGTGAGGTGACCGGGTTTGTGACCTCAGGGGTAGGTATGGGGGAGGGAGGGACATTTTCAAATGAGTGAACACAATGCGATCAACTCCATGCCTGTTACTGAAATGTTATGTTATCCAACGCCTGCATGCACTATGGGGTCAGCCAAGATAGCTCTGACATTTGGGCGTCGTTTGATCATGTTGCTTTCGAGTAGCCCCACTGTGGCGACAGTGCCTGTGTTTGGGGTCCTGCAGGTGTCACACTGAGTGAGGCGGCAAGGGAGATGCCCGAGGCAAAACCGGGCCATGTGTCAGGCCCATAAGTGTGCCTGTTTTTAAATTGGTAAAACACGGTGATTCCCTCTGACATTAGTTTGAATAATTGATAGACCGATAGGCTGAGTGATCATACAACGAAGCCACATTAGTCCATATTATTTCAGCTCTGCTCTTAGTACTTTATATGCAATATTATGATATACAAAAATGATGTATTCAGTCAACTTTGAGATTAATATCTAAAAACACAGGCCTGTGTGCTATTAGGCGAGCAAATCAATTATGAGACATATAGAAGTGAGATTAAATCTGTGAGATAGGCAGTCAAATTAACGCCTGGCTTGTTAGCGAGGAGAACCTGAGATTTTGTCTCGGCTTTCTTACGGATATAGGGGTTCATTAATGATAGTTTCAAAATTGTATTCAGTCAAATTGATCTCTAGTGGCAACCGTCACTCATAACACAATCCTATCTAGCATGGGCCTAGATCCTGATCTAATCGTCAATGTCGTCAAAATCGCTCAGAATTCCATCAAACTTTAGCTGGAACCCTCCAATTCACGACTTGCCCTTTTCGTGCTGTGCAATCAAGGTACTGGATATGGGGATCTGTGTCTTTTTGCGCCTCTCTCTCTACAGGGCCCCTCATCCTAATTAACTTGCTTTTGTCTCGCAGTGTTTTCAGAAGAGCAAAGGGAAGCAGCATCAACCGGCTTTTCTTTAATCACTCATAAATGCGCCGGTGGTGTGTTGCTTTGTAATTAGCCATAGGTACAACAATGCGGACTGTGGAATTATTGGCCCTGGCTCTTTGCTCGGCTTCGGCATGAGCCACGAACGGGGAAGGGAAAAAGCATTGCCCTGTCGGGAGAACATAAGCTCCGTTGCGGGGAGCTGCGGAATATTCCTCCCAGTTTGGCTGGCAGATTAACAATGGAAACAGTTTTTGTTGTAATCTGCCGGGCTGTGATGTCATCAGTGTGATGGCATCAGTTTTGAATAGACAGGAAGAAGCAGGGGGACACATTCACATTCAGAGTATAATTATTGCATGGCTGTAGTATCAGACGGTCTGCAGTGCCTGTGTGTGTGGCTGTAGTGGTCATGGAGAGGTAGGTCTGTATAGTGTGTCTGGCCTGTGCCTTTTTTTAAACTTAAATTGGCGTGTTTATGTATCACTATCAACACGGAAAGGCGGAAAGGGAGAAATTTGTGCATATTAGTGTATAAATAGAGAAGGTGGCACTTCCTTGAAACACACAGTAGTGTGTTTACAGTATACGTACCAATGAACAGTGTGGTTTTATGCTCCAGCATGCATTATAAACATCATTAGGGGTATGATTCCCTACGTCTCTAGGCTTCGCTGCGTTCGTATGCGTCTCATGGACACGCGTCCGGCTGTCTGGCACGTGAACCTCCCCTCTCGCGTTGTCTCGCCGTGATCTTTGCTGTACCTCCTGGCGGCTCCTCGGCTCTCTGTTTTGATTGATTGGGGTTTTGTTTTACACCCAGGCAGGGAGATAGAGAGAGAAGAAGCCCATTCAGGTTTATTGTTTTCCCTTGCCCAACTCCTGAATAGGTGAAGGATATTAAAAAGTAAAGGTTCTCTACTGTTCTGTCACTCCTCTATCTCGATTCTTTCTCTCCCCCCTCCCCTCCCCGAGTCTCCCTCCCTCCTCCCTCTCTCGCGACAGGAGAAATGCCTGGCAGTGATTAGAAGGCATCTGGGTAGAATGGACATGTTGTTCCCATAACCTGGCCCCCTGGAGCTGTCAACAGCAACTTTGGGGGAATGGAATCACATACTGTAAGGTGGGGCGGGGCGTGAGGGGCTGGGGGGGTGAGGAGGGGGATGGTAAGGTTGGAGGAGGGTGAGGAGGAGGGGGAGGATTAGGAGTGGGTTGAGGAGGGCTGAGGGTGAGGAGGGTGAGGGTAGGAACCATTCCAAGTGAGTGACGTCTGCCACCTGCCTCCCCCTTCTACCCTCTACTACCCGCCATCCCAGCCACCCCAAGACACATGACTAGCTAGCTACTGTAAGTCAAAGTTTGCCCTTCAGCTGAACTTTGGTTTAGTTGAGCTAAATCACCAGGAGTAGAAGAGGGGGAGAGGAGGGAGAAAGGAAAAGGAGGGGGAAGGAAAAGGAGGGGGAATGGAGGGGAAGAGGAGGGGGGAGAGGAGGGGAAGAGGGAGGGAGTGAGGGAGAGGAGGGGAAGAGGAGGCGGAGGCAAAGATAGCCTTAATTGGCTGAACGTGGCACTCCGTGGCATTTTGACTACCTCCCCGAAACACACCCACCATTCTCTCCTCAGAGAGGGAAGGATAAAGGAGTGGTAAGAGGGAGGGAGAGAGGGAATGAGAAAGTAGTGGTTCCAAGTGAGTGACGTCTGCCACCTGCCTCCCCCTTCTACCCTCTACTACTCGCCATCCCAGCCACCCCAAGACACATGCCTAGCTAGCTACTGTAAGTCAAAGTTTGCCCTTCAGCTGAACTTTGGTTTAGTTGAGCTAAAGTGCCAGGAGGAGAGAAAGGGAAGAGGAGAGGGAGAGGAGGGGAAGAGGAGAGGGAGAGGAGGGGAAGAGGAGAGGGAGAGGAGGGGAAGAGGAGGGGGAGAGGAGGGGAAGAGGAGGGGGGAGGGGGAGAGGAGGGGAAGAGGAGAGGAGGGGAAGAGGAGGGGGAGAGGAAGGGAAGAGGAGGGGGAGAGGAAGGGAAGAGGAGGGGGAGAGGAAGGGAAGAGGAGGGGGAGAGGAGGGGAAGAGGAGAGGGAGGCAAGGATAGCCTTAATTGGCTGAACGTGGCACTCCGTGGCATTTTACTACCCCCTTCCCCGAAACACACACACCATTGAGAGGGAAGGAGAAAGGAGTGGTAAGAGGGAGGGAGAGAGGGAAGGAGAAAGGAGTGGTAAGAGGGAGGGGGAGAGGGAAGGAGAAAGGAGTGGTAAGAGGGAGGGGGAGAGGGAAGGAGAAAGGAGTGGTAAGAGGGAGGGAGAGAGGGAAGGAGAAAGGAGTGGTAAGAGGGAGGGAGAGAGGGAAGGAGAAAGGAGTGGTAAGAGGGAGGGAGAGAGGGAATGAGAAAGTAGTGGTTCCAAGTGAGTGACGTCTGCCACCTGCCTCCCCCTTCTACCCTCTACTACTCGCCATCCCAGCCACCCCAAGACACATGACTAGCTAGCTACTGTAAGTCAAAGTTTGCCCTTCAGCTGAACTTTGGTTTAGTTGAGCTAAAGTGCCAGGAGGAGAGAAAGGGAAGAGGAGAGGGAGAGGAGGGGAAGAGGAGAGGGAGAGGAGGGGAAGAGGAGAGGGAGAGGAGGGGAAGAGGAGGGGGAGAGGAGGGGAAGAGGAGGGAGGGGGAGAGGAGGGGAAGAGGAGGGGGGAGAGGAAGGGAAGAGGAGGGGGAGAGGAAGGGAAGAGGAGGGGGAGAGGAGGGGAAGAGGAGAGGGAGGCAAGGATAGCCTTAATTGGCTGAACGTGGCACTCCGTGGCATTTTTACCCCCCGAAACACACACACCATTGAGAGGGAAGGAGAAAGGAGTGGTAAGAGGGAGGGAGAGAGGGAAGGAGAAAGGAGTGGTAAGAGGGAGGGGGAGAGGGAAGGAGAAAGGAGTGGTAAGAGGGAGGGGGAGAGGGAAGGAGAAAGGAGTGGTAAGAGGGAGGGAGAGAGGGAAGGAGAAAGGAGTGGTAAGAGGGAGGGAGAGAGGGAAGGAGAAAGGAGTGGTAAGAGGGAGGGAGAGAGGGAAGGAGAAAGGAGTGGTAAGAGGGAGGGAGAGAGGGAAGGAGAAAGGAGTGGTAAGAGGGAGGGAGAGAGAGAAGGAGAAAGGAGTGGTAAGAGGGAGGGAGAGAGAGAAGGAGAAAGGAGTGGTAAGAGGGAGGGGGAGAGGGAAGGAGAAAGGAGTGGTAAGAGGGAGGGAGAGAGAGAAGGAGAAAGGAGTGGTAAGAGGGTGGGAGAGAGAGAAGGAGAAAGGAGTGGTAAGAGGGAGGGAGAGAGAGAAGGAGAAAGGAGTGGTAAGAGGGAGGGAGAGAGGGAAGGAGAAAGGAGTGGTAAGAGGGAGGGAGAGAGAGAAGGAGAAAGGAGTGGTAAGAGGGAGGGAGAGAGGGAAGGAGAAAGGAGTGGTAAGAGGGAGGGGGAGAGGGAAGGAGAAAGGAGTGGTAAGAGAGAGGGAGAGAGGGAAGAGGCAGCCAGAGGAGTCTGTCTGAGTCCACTGGGTGGTAGAGAAGAAGTGGCGGAACTTGCGTCATTGTCACCTGCTGCAACCTCATGCCGTTGTGTCGGTGTGGGAGTTAGTGGAGTGACCCTCAATCACGAGGCATTGAATTAATGAATAACTGGGCTAGAGGATTTGTCTGTTTTAATTTGTGCTAAATTAGTATTTGCGTCTGTGTGTGTTTCCATGATTGGTTGCACACGCAGGCACAACGATTGGACATTCTAACTAGTTAAACCTGCTCTGAAATCTCTTCTCATGGTGGTACCGGTGCTCCCTGTATATGGCCTTGCTTGTTATTTTACTGCTGCTGTTTAATTATTTGTTACTTTTATTTTCTATGTTTTACTTAACACTTATTTTTTATAATTGTTCTTAAAACTTCTTAAAGCATTGTTGGTTAAGGGCTTGTAAGTAAGCATTTCACTGTTGTATTCGGCGCATGTGACAAATAACATTTGATTTGATTTGATGGGCTGGAGTGGAAATGTGTAGGCTACATGATGCCTTCCTGCTTACTTGGTAATAGCGACACATATTTTGCTTAGTGAGATCATGGTGAATTCTCTGAGGTGGCAATTCCCCATAATACAGTGCATTCGGAAAGTATTCAGACCCCTTCACGTTTTCCACATTTTGTTACGCTACAGACTTATCCTAAAACGATTAAATCGTTTTTTCCCCCCTCAACACAATACCACACAATACAAAGCAAAAAAAAGTTTTTAGATTTTTTAGCAAATTAAAAAAAATATATACATACATTTGCATTAGTATTCAGACCCTTTAGTCAGTACTTTGTTGAAGCACCTTTGACAGCGATTACAGCCTTGAGTCTTCTTGGTTATGACACGACAAGCTTGGCACACCTGTATTTGGGGAGTTTCTCCTCTGCAGATCCTCTAAAGCTCTGTCAGGTTGGATGGGGAGAGTAGCTGCACAGCCATTTTCAGATCTCTCCAGAGATGTTCAATCGGGTTCAAGTCCGGGCTCTGGCTGGGCCTGTAACAAAGCCACTCCTGCATTTTCTTGGCTCTGTGCTTAGGGTCGTTGTCCTGTTCGAAGGTCAACCTTTGCCCCAGTCTGAGGTCCTGAGCGCTCTGGAGCAGATTTTCATTAAGAATCTATGCTCTGTTCATCTTTCTCTCGATCCTGACTAGTATCCCAGTCCCTGCTACTGAAAAACATCCCAACAGCATGATGCTGCCACCACCATGCTTCACCGTAGGGACGGCATTGGCCAGGTGATTTGTCGTTATGAGGTATTGTGTGTATATTGATGAGGAAAAATGTTAATTTAATCCTTTTTAGAATAGGGCTGTAATGTAGCAAAATGGGAAAAAAGTCTGAAAACCTTCTGAATGTACTATAGTGTAGTGAAAAGCTTGTTGTGTGTGTGCGTGAAGGGTGTGTGTGTGCACTCTCTCCACACTAAGGTGCTGTAGTACCTCCCACACACACATTCCCTATTTCTCTGTCTCTCTCTCACACACACACACACACACACACACACACACACACACACACACACACACACACACACACACACACACACACACACACACACACACACACACACACACACACACACACACACACACAGACACACACGTCAGAGCTGCCCAGGTTTACAGGCAGTAGTTCCACACACACACCCTTCTTGTGATTCAGGATGACAGAGAAGAGATGGAGAGAAAGGGAGGAGAGGATAGATAGAAAAGCTATTCTTTCACTCTGTGGGAGTGGGAAGGGTGGGTCGGGTCGGGACAGGACCCGAGACTGTAGCACCATGAAAGATTGAATGCTCCCACTGACTCTCATCTACCTGCCGTTTAAAGAGAGAGAGAGGGAACGGTAGTGGAGGCGGGAAAGTACTCAAATGTTATATGTATCTACGCATGACCGTAAGTCGCTTTGGATAAAAGTGTCTGCTTTATATGTATATATATATATCACACACACTACCGTTCAACAGTTTAGAAATGTCCTTGTTTTTGAAAAAAACAAAACATTTTTTTGTACATTAAAATAACATCAAATTGATCAGAAATACAGTGTAGACATTGTTAATGTTGTAAATGACTATTGTAGCTGGAAACGGCAGATTTTTAATGGAATATCTACATAGGCGTACAGAGGCCCATTATCAGCAACCATCACTCCTGTGTTCCAATTGCATGTTGTGTTAGCTAATCCAAGTTGATCATTTTAAAAGGCTAATTGATCAGAAAACCCTTTTGCAATTATGTTAGCACAGCTGAAAGCTGTTGTGCTAATTAAATAAGCAATAAAACGGGCCTTCTTTAGACTAGTTGAGTATCTGTAGCATCAGCATTTGTGGGTTCGATTACAGGCTCAAAATGGCCAGAAATAAAGTACTTTCTTCTGAAACTCGTCAGTGTATTCTTGCTCTGAGAAATTAAGGCTATTCCATGGGAGAAATTGCCAAGAAACTGGAGATCTAGTACAACGCTGTGTACGACTCCCTTCAAAGAAAATAAAGAGGAGTTGGAGGCCTAACTGAGCAAGAGGACAAGTACATCAGGGGGTCTAGTTTGAGAAACAGACACCTGACAAGTCATCAACTGACATCCTCATTAAATAGTACCCGCGAAACACCAGTCTCAACGTCAACAGTGAAGAGGCGACTCCGGGATGCTGGCCTTCTAGGCAGAGCTGCAAAGAAAAAGCCATATCTCAGACTGGCCAATAAAAATATATATATATATATTTTTTAAATAACACAGACACTGGACAGAGGAACTCTGCCTAGAAGGCCAGCATCCTGGAGTCGCCTCTTCACTGTTGATGTTGAGACTGGTGACCCTAATCTTTTGAACGGTAGTGTAAATATATATAGGAACACCTTCCTAATATTGATTTGCACCTCTTTTCCCTCAGAACAGCCTCAATACGTCAGGGCATGGACTCTACAAGGTGTCAAAAGCATTCCACTGGAATGCTGGCCCATCTGGACTGCAATGCTTCCCACGGTTGTGTCAAGTTGGCTGGATGTCCTTTGGGTGGTTGACCATTATTGATACACAACATGACTAAAGTATGTGGACACCTGCACATCTAACATCTCATTCCAGAATCATGGGTATTAATATGGAGTTGGTCCCACCTATGCTGCTATAACAGCCTCCTCAGTCGGACTGCAAGATGGTGAAGCGTGATTCATCACGCCATAGAACGCATTTCCACTGCTCCAGAGTCCAACGGTGGAGAGCTTTACACCACTCCAGCCAACACTTAGCATTGCGCATGGCGTTCTTAGGCTTGTGTGCGGCTGCTCGGCCATGGAAACCCATTTCATGAAGCTCCAGACGAACAGTTCTTGTGCTGACGTTGCTTCCGAGAGGCAGTTGGAACTCGGTAGTGAGTGTTGCAACCAAGGACAGACGATTTTTACACGCTACGCACTTCAGCACTCGAAGGTCTCGTTCTGTGAGCTTGTGTGGCCTACCACTTTGCGGCTGAGTCGTTGTTGCTCCTAGCAGGGCAGAAATGTGGCGAACTGACTTGTTAGAAAGGTGCCATCCAATGACGGTGCCACGTTGAAAGTCACTGACCTTTTCATTTAGGCCAATCTACTGCCAATATTTGTCGACGGAGATTGCATGCCTGTATGCTCGATTTTATACCCCTGTCAGCAACAGATGTGGCTGAAATAGTCAAATCCACAAATTTGAAGGGGGGTCCACATACATTTGTATATATGGTATACATGTAAAGACAAGGGGTGTCCACATACATTTGTAAATATAGTGTAAATCAAAAGACAAAAAATTTGCACCAAGATGAGAGAATGCCAAGAGTGTGAAAAGCTGTCATCAAGGCAAAAGGTGGCAACTTTGAATAATCTTAAATATAAAATCTATTTTTGATGACTACATGATTCCATATGTGTTATTTCATAGTTTTGATGTCTTTACTGTTATTCTACAATGTAGAAAATAGTACAAATAAAGAAAAACCCTGGAATGAGTAGGTGTGTCCAAACTTTTGACTGGTACTGTGTGTGTATATATACATGTATATATACACACACAGGACCAGATAATGCACACAGGCTCACAGTACAAACCAATGTTTCCATCCATTGGCCTGTACCTGCACATTCCCTAACCACACAAATGCACAGATCCACAGGTATGCACAGGTATGCACACACACAGTAAATCCAACCATTCTGGATTCATTAGCACATCTATGGGCTCACTGCTACTGCACACAAGCGTACATACCCCCCATACACACGTGTGGTTGCTGCATAGCTTGACTGACCTCGTTTGTGGGGCTTTGGGGCTATAGTAAAGGGTCTCTCTCCAGGTTGTGGAGAAGATGGTGGTCGGTATGATAGAGAATCATGTCCTAGATTAATTTCCCCTACAGGGAACCGAGCAGTCCGTCAACAGGCCTATTTTTAATGGATGAGGCTGTCTAAAATGGATCAGGACCCCTTACACTGACACGTCTCCTTACAGGCATATCTACATCCAAGACCAGGGTTCCCCAACTGGTGGCCCTGTGAATTTATTTGGACACCCAAGTTTTCTGGAAAAAAAAAAGATTGGTTCCAAAGTATTCCCATGCATAATAGTGAAATATATGTGATCGTATACAAATGTAAGCAAGGTTGGACATGATTACGTTTTAATCAAATATTCTATCTGTTTGGGCTTACTGTGGTCAATTTGCAGATGTGGGATTTTGTGGAATTGTCAGCGGGCCCAACATCAAGCCTTGGGGAACCCCTCTCATACTGTACATGAGTCCTACCCAATAATTACCTTTGAACCTTCCCCTATGGGTGCAATTCCCTCTTTGCTGCTCCTTGAATATGTTACATCCTCTGAGACTATTGGGTTTGGAACACATACGTGTTTGCATCTTGTCTGCATCTTCCTCACGAGCGATAGGCGTTCCCAGCACTGACTGTATTCACGCTTCTCTTCTTTACTTGGATAGGCATCTCAAGATGCAAAAACAAACGCGCATGCACACACCCACACACACACACACACACACACACACACACACAGCCATAAATCATTCAAAGCTCAATACTTTTCTGAGAAGCGCAGAAAAACCGGCTGCTGATAGATCAATCATGTATCGCGAAAAGTCAAGGGAAGAGCTGGGGAAGAATGGAGAAAGAGAGAGGAGAGGGGTGAAGAGAGCCTTGATTCCCTCATGTGGGAAAGGGTCTTATATGTGAGAGGGATGGTACATCGGTGTGCACTGATCTGTACGTTTGTGTGTGTGTGTTAGTGGTGCAAAGGGCCTACAGTCAAAGGCTCCGGCTCTACGGACGCAATGCATAATGCATTGGGCTGCTCGCCAATACCTGGAATTAGCAATGCTTACACGCAACAGCACATGCATCATGCCCTCCCTTCTGTAGGGACTAACGCATAAAGCAACCCTCTCTCTCTTTCCCATACTTCTCTTCCTCTAGTCGGAAGGAGCGGGATAAGATAAGTGCTGGGTTATCAGTGGTGTTTGGCCTCTATTTCAAAGGGACATGGTGGCAGTATTCAGAGGAGGAGACAAAAGGAGGTGTACCATAGAAAGTGGCTTGTTTTGGGCTAGCAAAGGGCGGAGCACGACAACAACAAGCAGTCCTCTCTGAGGCCTAAAGGGGATGGATAGATATGCGAACGAGTGTAGGTGTGTATGTGTGTTTGTGGTGGGGGGGTGTGTCAAATCAAATCAAAGTTTATTTGTCACATGACAGAATACAAGTTAAAGCATACAGTGAAATGCTTAATAATGTGTGTGTGTCAGAGAAATTTCCTAGAGAGCAAATCGTCACATGACCATACCACAAGATCGACACAGAGTTGACCAGGAAGTTGATTGTGGCCTGTGGAATGTTGTCCCACTCTTCAATGGCTGTGCGAAGTAGATGGTTATTGGTGGGAACTGGAACACGCTGTGGTACACGTCAATCCAGAGCATCCCAAACATGCTCAATTGGTGACATGTCTGGTGAGTATGCAGGTCATGGAAGAACTGGGACATTTTCAGCATTCAGGAATTGTGTATAGATCCTTGAGACATGGGCCATTGATTCATCATGCTGAAGCATGAGCTGATGGCGTTGGACAAATGGCACAATGGGCCTCAGGATCTCGTCACACACTTTCATCAGCTGTCCGGGTCTCTGGTCTCAGATAATCCCACAGGTGAAGAAGCCGGATGTGGAGGTCCTGGGCTGGCGTGGTTACACGTGGTCTGCATTTGTGAGGCTGGTTGGACGTATTGCCAAATTCTCTAAATGATGTTGGGGGTGGTTTATGGTAGAGAAATTAATATTAAATTCTCTGGCAACAGCTCTGGTGGACATTTCTGGAGTCAGCATGGCAATTGAGTGTTTTTATCGCCAGCACCATGCAATGATCATGCGGTTTAATCCACTTCTTGATATGCCACACCTGTCAGGTGGATGGATTATCTTGGCAAATGAGAAATGCTCACTAACAGGGATGTAAACAAATTTCTGCACAAAATTTGAGAGAAAATATTTTTGTGCGTACGGAACATTTCTGGGATCTTTTATTTCAGCTCATGAAACATGGGACCAACACTTTACATGTTGCATTTATATTTGTGTTCAGTGTTATTGTAGACTACTTTGTCACTAGCCAATTCTATTTACTTCTCTCTTCAGTTCTCTCTTCAAAGGGGTTTGTTTGATGTAACAATACCAGGGGTTAGCGTTAGGCAGGATCACAGAGGATCATTCTGCTTTACAAATAAATGAAGTCAGTATAGTGACTGAAAGTAGCCTTTACCCTTTCCAAAAAAACTGACCTAAACCAGTATTTGTCAACCCAGGAATTGGGATGAACATCTTTGTCCCAGACCAGCATCTGATTCAACATATCAACTGAACTGGGACAAAGATCAACCCTATTATGAAAGTGTCCTTCAGCTCCCAGTACCAGGACATGCTGTGGGCCTTACACACTACAACTCCATCATCTAACCACACCAAGTTGGCAAATGTTCCTCGTCCTTCCCAAAGTATCCGTCTCCCTTCCCGGCCAGACTGGGAAAAGGTGGGAGAGCATTCCTCAAAAAACGAGGCATGCCGGCCTCCAATTTATAATGTCCTGGCACGACCAATCTGCCCCGAAGGAGGAGCGAGCAGAGCAGTCTTCTCCAGAGTGCCGGGCCATGTGTAACCTTATCCACCTGATGGATGTCAACCAGGCTAGCTTTTAATCCAGGGCCAACAGCCAGCTCTCTCTCTCTCTCTGGCCTCTGATTACAGCACAGAGAAACAGGCCACAGGCCAAATATGTGTTCCCTCTGATACTGAGAGCTGCCCCTAATCTATTTATATGTTTGTGCGTTTGCGAGAGCTGCTGTGTGTGTTTGAGAGAGAGACGGTGTGAGTTTGTGTGCGTGTGTGTGTCAGTGAGTGAGTGAGTGAGTGAGTGAGTGAGTGAGTGAGTGAGTGAGTGAGTGAGTGAGTGAGTGAGTGAGTGAGTGAGTGAGTGAAAGGGAGAGCGATCCTATTATTTTCTCTGTATTGGGTTTTGCTTGACCTGAAATCACCACCATCAATCTCTGTGAATAGGTAGGTATAAGCGTCTAGAGCAGACAGAGTCAAGCACAGGAGGTTGGTGGCACCTTAAATTGGGGAGAACGGGCTCACGTTAATGACTGGAGCAGAATCAGTGGAATGGTATCAAATACATCAAACACATTTGACTTTGGGGCTCCCGAGTGGTGCAGCGTTCTAAGGCACTGCATCTCAGTGGTAAAAGCGTCACTACAGACACTGGTTCGATTCCATGCTGTATCACAACCGGACATGATTGGGAGTCCCATAGGGCGGCGCACAATTGGCTGAGCGTCGCCTGGGTTAGGGTTTGGCCGGGGTAAGCCGTCATTGTAAATAAGAATTTGTTCTTAACTGACTTGGTTAAATAAATATATAGAACACATGGTTTCCAGGTTTATGATGCCATTCCATTTGCTCTGTTTTGGTCATTCCTGTGGAGTCAAGTGTTTTTATTTGCACAGAAACACACACACAATATAGAAAATTGTATCTGTGCAGGTTCCTAAAAAATAAAACAATTATATTTCCTCTGTTTGCATATTTATACAAATCACTACATTCAAGGGGCTGCACTATCTGAGAAACCCAATGTTCTCGATTGGTAATTATGACCTACACAATTTCATTGTAACACAAAGTTAGCATTTTGTCTTTCAATTATTTGATGGCACAATCCCTTCTGCAAAGCCACCACAAACAGAAAAATGACCTCATCCCGGGTAGACCATTTAGCATCATTTATTGTAGTGTAAAGGACGATGCAGCAAACAGCAACCAAACCGATAGAATGAGCGACCAGCCAGCTTGGGTAGCAACCTTAGACGTGTCGAATGAATACATGTATGACATTACCGTTTCTGAAAAGGTCATTCATAATTTGAATATATTGGTAAACTGTTGTGTAAAAGTGATAATGCCCTCGAATCCGGTGTCAACTTTGTCTCGGGCCGAACAACAGCCGTGCCAATATATCCTCCAAAAACGGCTTCTCGGGCATTATCACTTTAGTAAAGGATGATAGAGCAATGAGCAAATGCAGTGTAGAACAGGGGTTCACAAAGAACGTTAGTCAGCTCATAATACATCAAACTTGGACAAAAAACACATTGTCAAGGTTTTTGTTCAGACATACAGAGATACTGTATGTAGAAGATTTAGAAAAGCTTACTAGGTAAGTCATTGACAACTCATTGTTAGCCTACTATCTAAGTCACTGACAACTCAATGTTAGCTACGAGCTAACTGAATGACAGATTCTAGCTGACTTAATGTATACTTCAAGCTAACTCATTGACAACTCATTGTTAAACACCAGCTAACACCTTGACAAGTCATTGTTAACTACACTGAACAAAAATATGAAAAGCAACATGTAAAGTGTTGGCCCAATGTTTCATGAGCTGAAATAAAATATTGTGGAAATGTTCCATACGCACAAAATGCTTTTTCCTCTCAAATTTTGTGCACAAATTTGTTTACGTCCCTGTTAGTGAGCATTTTTCCTTTGCCAAGATAATCCATCCACATGACAGGTGTGTCATATCAAGAAGCTGACTGAACAGCATGATCATTACACAGGTGCACCTTATGCTGGGGACAATAAAAGGCCACTCTAAAATGTGTAGTTTGTCACACAACGCAATGCACAGATGTCTCAAGTTGAGGGAGCATGCAATTTGCATGCTGGAATTTGGCAGTACGTCCAACCGACCTCACAACCGCAGACCACTTGTATGACGTTGTGTGGGCAGTTTGATGATGTCAACGTTTTGAACAGAGTGCCCCATGGTGGTGGTGGGGTTATAGTATGGGCAGGCATAAACTGAGGACAATGAACAAAAGAGCATTATATCGATGGCAATTTGAATGCACAGGCATACCGTGACGAGATCCTGAGGCCCATTGTCGTGCCATTTGTCCACCGCCATCACCTCATGTTTCAGCCTGAAAATGCACAGCCCCATGTCGCAAGGATCTTTACACAATTCCTGGAAGCTGAAAATGTCCCAGTTCTTCCACGGCCTGCATACTCACCAGACATTTCAGCCATTGAGCATGTTTGGGATGCTCTGGATTGACATGTATGACAGCGTGTTCCAGTTCCCGCCAATATCCAGCAACTTCGCACAGCCACTGAAGAGGAATGAGACAACACTCCACAGGCCACAAACAACAGCCTGATCAACTCTATGTGGAAGAGATGTGTCACGCTGCATTAGGCAAACACACCAGATACTGACTGGTATTCTGATCTACGCCTCTACCTTTAAAGGTATCTGTGGCCAACAGATGCATATCTGTATTCCCAGTCATGTGAAATCCATAGATAAGTGCCTCAATTGACTGATTTCCTTATACAGTTGAAGTCGGATGTTTGCATACACTTAGGTTGGAGTCATTAAAACTAGTTTTTCAACCACTCCACACATGTCTTGTTAACAAACGATAGTTTTGGCAAGTTGGTTAGGACATCTACTTTGTGCATGCTTCTGATAGGCTAATTGACATAATTTGAGTCAATTGGAAGTGTACCTGTGGATGTATTTCTTGGCCAACCTTCAAACTCAGTGCCTCTTTGCTGACATCATGGGAAAATCAAAAGAAATCAGCCACGACCTCAGAATTTTTTTTTAGACCTCCACAAGTCTGGTTCATCCTTGGGAGCAATTTCCAAATGTCTGAAGGTACCACGTTCATCTGTACAAACATTAGTACACAAGTATAAACACCATGTGACAGGAAGGAAGGAGACGCGTTCTGTCTCCTAGAGATGAACATACTTTCGTGCGAAAATTGCAAATCAATCCCAGAACAACAGCAAAGGACCTTGTGAAGATGCTGGAGGAAACAGGTACAGAAGTATCTATATACACAGTAAAACGAGTCCTATATCGACATAACCTGAAAGGCCGCTCAGCAAGGAAAAAGCCACTGCTCCAAAACAGTCATAAAAAAGCCAGACTACGGTTTGCAACTGCACATGGGGACAAAGATCGTACTTTTTGGAGAAATGTCCTCTTGTCTGATGAAACAAAAATAGAACTGTTTGGAGGAGGCTTGCAAGCCGAAGAACACCATCCCAACCGTGAAGCACGGGGGTGGCAGCATCATGTTGTGGGGGTGCTTTGCTGCAGGAAAGACTGGTACATTTCACAAAATAGATGGCATCATGAGGCAGAAAAATTATGAGGATATATTGAAGCAACATCTCAAGACATCAGTCAGAAAGCTTGGTTGCAAATAGGTCTTCCAAATGGACAATGACCCCATGTATACTTCCAAAGTTGTGGCAAAATGGATTAAGGACAACAAAGTCAAGGTTATTGGAGTGGCCATCACAAAGCTCTGACCTCAATCCTATAGAAAATTTGTGGGCAGAACTGAGAAAGCATGTGCCAGCAAGGAGGCCTACAAACCTGACTCAGTTACACCAGCTCTGTCAGGAGGAATGGGACAAAATTCACCCAACTTATTGTGGGAAGCTTGTGGAAGTGTTTGACCCAAGTTAAACAATTTAAAGCAATGCTACCAAATACTAATTGAGTGTAAGTAAACTTCTGACCCACTGGGAATGTGATGAAAGAAATAAAAGCTGAAATAAAAAATTCTCTCTACTATTATTCTGACATTTCACATTCTTAAAATAAAGTGGTGATCCTAACATACTTAAGACAGGGAATTTTTACTAGGATTATATGTCAGGAATTGTGAAAAACTGAGCTTTAACGTATTTGGCTAAGGTGTATGTAAACTTCCGACTTCAACTGTACGAACTGTTGCGTCTATATTGCAGGGTACCCAGTCCACAAACAGCAGTGGGATGCATTCATCGATGGGAAGGGAAGCCAAGCTTCCCCAAATATTTGACCAATAAAACATTTTACATGATAAAATAATTAATCTTTCGTCAATCTCTGTTTTCATAATTTTCCGTCAATTCGCAAGTGGCTGAATCTCATCAGAGAAATCATCCGAGCGAGGGAAACGGAGCCCCTCTGACAGTATGTGTAGCCCATGTATCTGATGCTGTCTGGACCAAAACAGTGAGACATGACAGTGTCAAAACAGTGAGACAGCCACATGATATTTAGCAACATTGATTGGACTAAATTGTTTTTTGGTATCTTTAAGTTTCTGTTCAGTGTATTAAAATATGCATATATAGCCTTTGTTGATTTGACGATGTTTAAATGTTTAAGTGTAAATGGTGCTGGAATAGCGGAGGCAGTGCTCCTGTTGTCTTTGTGCTGACTTGCGGTAACTCTGTGGTTGTAAATCAGTAGTTGTTCAGTAAACCATTGAAAACATGCTGCAGGTTTGTTACATGCAATATTTGCTTTGTGGACTTCACCAGACAGATGTTGCTCTCCTGTTTTGTGATGAAACAAACGTACGTGTAGATCAGTTTATTCCGCCACTATGTGACTGTTGTCTTTTCGTTGTCTCTGCCTTATTGTATGTGACTGTTGCGTATGAACGAATGAGTTACAAAGAAAACAATGCAATTATCACAGCATAGGTTGTAATATGTTTTTTTTTTTACTGGCTTGGCTTTCTCAGGGATTTTACCCACGTACCCCTACTGCCAAACAGTAAACTAAGCCCTGGCCTCACAAGGACTTCATCCCACATGCTAACTGGATAATGTTGGTGTCAGCTGGCTCGCTAGGAGGCAGCCAGGGGAGATTGAGGCTAGGGTTCTTGTGCTGCTGGTCTCGAGGCTCGACGGGGGCTTTTACGACCACCTCAGCTGCCTGGGCTCTGTCCTCTCTGACAAGGGGAATGCAGGCATCTGTTCCGTTTACAAAGACAAGGGGACGCAAGGGTCACACAGCACCACAATCACCCCAGGACAGACAACGACAGGTTAACACATGCAGCCCCTGGAACTTGGAAGTCAATGGGTGCATATAGACACTGCAAAAGGGCAAATGTTACTGAAAATGACTATAATTTCAAACACATAGCACAGCTTCGGGTTAAGGAATCCTGGAGATTGTGGTTGTATCAGATACTCACTTTACTTTTAAACCAAGATAAATAATCCATTTCACTTTCTCACAAAAATATGTTTAGAAGGAAATACCTTTACAAGTATTATGAGAGCAGATCGATTGCCAAAGTTGTGCTTGTGTAACCGATGTGAAATGGCTAGCTAGTTAGCGGTGGTGCGCTCTAATAGCGTTTCAATCGGTGACGTCACTCACTCTGAGATCTGAAGTAGTTGTTCCCCTTGCTCTGCAAGGGCCGTGGCTTTTGTGGCGCGATGGGTAATGATGCTTCGTGGGTGTCAGTTATCTGTGTGTGCAGAGGGTCCCTGGTTCGAGCCCGGGTCGGGGCGAGGGGATGGACGAAAGTTAAACTGTTACACTTGACAAGTAGGCCTAACCCAATAATTATTTTCTTGTAAACAAACGGTCTTCGACAAGTAATCTAACTAATCCCATCCAAAAGGGTGCCTTATGGTGACCACAGTGCCTTTCCACTATGCCAACCTCTGTGCCAACTGCCCACCATTGTCTTGCCATTTAAAAATGGTTTCCTGCGGTAGCATCAGGGCTCGAATGATCGTAAATGGCAGTGCCACCTTGGGCTGGCACAATGCCCAGACACTAAGGGGCCACATGTGGCACGAGCACGTGCATTAGGGCTAATCCATGCCAACTCCCAACATCTCTTCCACCCCCAACCCCTCCCTCCACCCACTCCTGCCCCAAAAGGTGCCCTCTTAAAGGTTTTTACCTGCCAATATGCCTTCAGGCACATAGCCTTGCCAACCTCCAGCCAAACCTCCATCAAACGTCCCCTCCTAAGCCCACTCCAGGGAGTAGTAACATGGCACTTAGCTGACGCCCTTGTCCAGCAGAGCGCAGGTATAGTACGCACAGAATGTACAGCATTCTGGATAATCCATCTCAGCTCCTGGGTGTAGCATGCGGATGAAGCTACCTTGCCTGAGGGTACGAGCTACATGGCGCACCACCTCCTATGGGAATTAGAACGGTGACACTCAAGAGTCACCTCTCTCTCTCACACACACACACACACACACACACACACACACACACTCCTACGTCTCTCCACTTCTACTCAACCTCCTCTCCTTCACTAAACAACCTTACTAAATAGACAGCAGGCTTAAGGGGTTCTGAGAGGCTGGAGTCTCCCCCTAAACTAATGGTTCCCAAAATTAACTCTAATGGGAATCTGAGGGCAGGGGAAATGGGGTCTTTATCTCTCCATCAGTTTGGCACTGGCTGGGCTCTGCTGGGCCGGGGTTTAAAGGAGGGCATCAGAACTGTTGTGGCAGGAACTTTAAAAGAGAGGGAGATGGAAAGAGAGAGATGGAAAGAGAGAGAGAGAGGGGAAGAGAGAGCGAGAGAGAGAGGGGAAGAGGAAGAGAGAGATATATATATATAGAGTGGCTGAGGGAGAGAGAAACAAAAATAGAGAGGGGGAGAGAGAGAGAAACAGAAAGAGAGCGAGAGAACCAGGGAGAGGACGATAAGATCAGGCGGTTAGATCCATCAGGCGGTTAGATCCGGGGCAGGTCAGAGTTGGATTAACCTGTGCAGGGATTAGCCACTGCCGAGAGGGGGGTCTGAAGCCTCCTAAAGCAGGTGCCCAGGGTGCCAGTTGCCAGTGTGTTTGTGTGTGTGTGTAAAAGAGATAACAGCGTGCAGTATGAGGGTTCAAGATTGAGGGGGGTCGTGTATTTGATGTTTTTAGTGTTTACATTACATTTTGAATATGTCTATGTGGATTTGTGTGAACAACCATGTATACAGTAACTGTACGTGTGTGCTCGAGAGCCAGTGTTTAGATCTACGCTCACCAGAGAGTTTATTAGGTACACCCGTCTTATACCAGGTCAGACCCCCCTTTGCCTCCAGAACAGACTGAATTCTTTGGGGCATTCTACAAGGTGTTGGAAACGTTCCACAGGGATGTTGGTCCATGCTGACGGGATGGCATCATGTAGTTGCTGCAGATTGGACGGCGGTACATTCATGCTGTGAACAGCCTGTTCCATCTCATCCCAAAGACGCTCTATTGGGTTGAGGTCTGGGGACTGACCAGGCCACCCAAGTAAACTGAACTCACTGTCATGTTCCAGGCAATGTTTTTCCAGTCCTCAGTTGTCCAGTGTTGGAGATTGCGTGCCCACTGGAGCCGCTTCTTCTAGTTTTTAGCTGATCGGAGTGGAACCTGGTGTGGTCGCCTGCTGCAATAGCCCATCTGTGATGAGAATTGACGAGTTGCGCATTCCGATATGCTGTTCTGCACACCACTGTTGTACTGTCAAATCAAATCAAATTTTATTTGTCACATACACATGGTTAGCAGATGTTAATGTGAGTGTAGCGAAATGCTTGTGCTTCTAGTTCCGACAATGCAGTAATAACCAACAAGTAATCTAACTAACAATTCCAAAACTACTGTCTTATACACAGTGTAAGGGGATAAAGAATATGTACATAAGGATATATGAATGAGTGATGGTACAGAGCAGCATAGGCAAGATACAGTAGATGGTATCGAGTACAGTATATACATATGAGATGAGTATGTAAACAAAGTGGCATAGTTAAAGTGGCTAGTGATACATGTATTACATAAGGATGCAGTCGATGATATAGAGTACAGTATATACGTATGCATATGAGATGAATAATGTAGGGTAAGTAGCATTATATAAGGTAGCATTGTTTAAAGTGGCTAGTGATATATTTACATCATTTCCCATCAATTCCCATTATTAAAGTGGCTGGAGATGAGTCAGTGTCAGTGTCAGTGTGTTGGCAGCAGCCACTCAATGTTAGTGGTGGCTGTTTAACAGTCTGATGGCCTTGAGATAGAAGCTGTTTTTCAGTCTCTCGGTCCCAGCTTTGATGCACCTGTACTGACCTCGCCTTCTGGATGATAGCGGGGTGAACAGGCAGTGGCTCGGGTGGTTGATGTCCTTGATGATCTTTATGGCCTTCCTGTAACATCAGGTGGTGTAGGTGTCCTGGAGGGCAGGTAGTTTGCCCCCGGTGATGCGTTGTGCAGACCTCACTACCCTCTGGAGAGCCTTACGGTTGAGGGCGGAGCAGTTGCCGTACCAGCCGGTAATACAGCCCGCCAGGATGCTCTCGATTGTGCATCTGTAGAAGTTTGTGAGTGCTTTTGGTGACAAGCCGAATTTCTTTAGCCTCCTGAGGTTGAAGAGGCGCTGCTGCGCCTTCTTCACGATGCTGTCTGTGTGAGTGGACCAATTCAGTTTGTCTGTGATGTGTATGCCGAGGAACTTAAAACTTGCTACCCTCTCCACTACTGTTCCATCGATGTGGATAGGGGGGTGTTCCCTCTGCTGTTTCCTGAAGTCCACAATCATCTCCTTAGTTTTGTTGACGTTGAGTGTGAGGTTATTTCCCTGACACCACACTCCGAGGGCCCTCACCTCCTCCCTGTAGGCCGTCTCGTCGTTGTTGGTAATCAAGCCTACCACTGTTGTGTCGTCCGCAAACTTGATGATTGAGTTGGAGGCGTGCGTGGCCACGCAGTCGTGGGTGAACAGGGAGTACAGGAGAGGGCTCAGAACGCACCCTTGTGGGGCCCCAGTGTTGAGGATCAGCGGGGAGGAGATGTTGTTGCCTACCCTCACCACCTGGGGGCGGCCCGTCAGGAAGTCCAGTACCCAGTTGAACAGGGCGGGGTCGAGACCCAGGGTCTCGAGCTTGATGACGAGCTTGGAGGGTACTATGGTGTTGAATGCCGAGCTGTAGTCGATGAACAGCATTCTCACATAGGTATTCCTCTTGTCCAGATGGGTTAGGGCAGTGTGCAGTGTGGTTGAGATTGCATCGTCTGTGGACCTATTTGGGCGGTAAGCAAATTGGAGTGGGTCTAGGGTGTCAGGTAGGGTGGAGGTGATATGGTCCTTGACTAGTCTCTCAAAGCACTTCATGATGACGGAAGTGAGTGCTACGGGGCGGTAGTCGTTTAGCTCAGTTACCTTAGCTTTCTTGGGAACAGGAACAATGGTGGCCCTCTTGAAGCATGTGGGAACAGCAGACTGGTATAGGGATTGATTGAATATGTCCGTAAACACACCGGCCAGCTGGTCTGCGCATGCTCTGAGGGCGCGGCTGGGGATGCAGTCTGGGCCTGCAGCCTTGCGAGGGTTAACACGTTTAAATGTCTTACTCACCTCGGCTGCAGTGAAGGAGAGACCGCATGTTTTCGTTGCAGGCCGTGTCAGTGGCACTGTATTGTCCTCAAAGCGGGCAAAAAAGTTATTTAGTCTGCCTGGGAGCAAGACATCCTGGTCCGTGACTGGGCTGGATTTCTTCCTGTAGTCCGTGATTGACTGTAAACCCTGCCACATGCCTCTTGTGTCTGAGCCGTTGAATTGAGATTCTACTTTGTCTCTGTACTGACGCTTAGCTTGTTTGATAGCCTTGCGGAGGGAATAGCTGCACTGTTTGTATTCGGTCATGTTACCAGACACCTTGCCCTGATTAAAAGCAGTGGTTCGCGCTTTCAGTTTCACGCGAATGCTGCCATCAATCCACGGTTTCTGGTTAGGGAATGTTTTAATCGTTGCTTTGGGAACGACATCTTCAACGCACGTTCTAATGAACTCGCACACCGAGTGTACTGTACTGTACTGTACTGTTGTTTGTCTGTTTGTAGCCCGTGTTTCACACTTAGTTGCTTCGGTCACTCGTTTTGCCCAATCTAACATTCAATCAAACTGTAACTGAATGCCTCAAAGCCTGTCTGCCAGATTTATATAGCAAACCACGGCCACGTGACTCACTGTCTGTAGGAGCGATCCATTTTCGTGAACGGGGTGGTGTATATTTGTGTCTTTACACCTTTAAACACACACACAGCGCCTATAGTGCTGCCCACCTCTCCTCCTCCTCTGTCCACACACGCACGCGCACACACCATGGATCCTTCCCTTCCACCATCATAGCTAGAGAGACTGGTGTCTCCATTTGCTCTAAGCTCTCCCTGAAGTATCCAAGCCAGATAGGGTCAACTCGGGCACACAGTGGCCTACCAAACCCCCCTTTCCACACACAAACACGTACTCTCTCTCTCTCACACACACACACACACACACACACACACACACACACACACACACACACACACACACACACACACACACACACACACACACACACACACACACACACACACACACACACACACACACACACACACACACACACACACACACACACACACACACACACACACACACACACACACACACTCTCCATGGGTCAATGACCAGGTTGTATCAACAGCAATCACAGACTGCTTCACTAGTTGCTTCGCGTGACATTTGATGAGATTGATCTCCTTGTCTCTTCTCTGCCACTCTCCTGGGAGAGTCTGAGGATCAGAGGCTGTTTTCCGAGGTGATTCCTTCTCTGAAGATGACCAGGCTTTACTCTGGAAACAGCTGGGATCTCAGACTGAAACAATGGCCTGGGTTCAGGCTCTCACCATTTTATATTAACTGAAAGAGGATAATGTCTGTGGTTGTGTTTTGGGGAGGTTTTGTTTTTGGAAGGGATAATCAATTTCCTCAAATGGCCCCTTTGACAGGAAGTGATGTGACACAAGGACAGTGAAAGTTATGATCTAGTCTACTGGAATGGATGTGGCACTAGGACAGTGAGAGTTATGATCTAGTCTACTGGATTGGATGTGACACTAGGACAATAAGAGTTATGATCTCGTCTACTAGAATGGATGTGATACTAGGACAGTGAGAGTTATGATCTAGTCTACTGGAATGGATGTGACACTAAGACAGTGAGAGTTATGATTTAGTCTACTGGAATAGATGTGACACTAGGACAATAAGAGTTATGATCTAGTCTACTGGAATAGATGTGACACTAGGACAATAAGAGTTATGATCTAGTCTACTGGAATGGATGTGACACTAAGACAGTGAGAGTTATGATTTAGTCTACTGGAATAGATGTGACACTAGGACAATAAGAGTTATGATCTAGTCTACTGGAATGGATGTGACACTGGGACAATAAGAGTTATGATCTAGTCTACTGGAATGGATGTGACACTAGTGTTACGTTCCCCAGTTTATGTGTTGTAGTTTGTGTATTTGCATGTGTTTATTTCAGGAAATGGCTACCTGAAATCCCTCAAGCAGCTGATTGGTCAACTCCAGGGCTAATTACCCATTCAATCTGAAGCTATATAAAAGCCAGTGTTCTGTTCAGGAGAGAGAGATTTTGGAGGTAGGGATTGCTGAGAGAGATTTTGCTAGAGGTTGATTTTCTGGGAGGTCATTGCAGAGATTTTGCTAGAGAGATTTGCGAGAGATTTTGGAGGTAGGGATTACTGAGAGAGATTTTGCTAGAGGTTGATTTTGCTGGGAGTTCATTGCTGGGAAGTGGTATGTTCTGTGAGTTTGTTGCTCAGGTAGAGCTTATTTGATGTCCTTTGTTTCTTAGTTTGTTTGTGAAATTGTTTAATATTCTGTTTCATTTGTTCCCAGGGGGGAAGGGGGAGGCACCTAGGGAGTGCTTTACATATACCCGTAGTATATTCACTGTCTAGGCACACAAGGGCGGACCTGGGCGGACCACCCCTGTATTTTGGTTAGGGCACCAGGTGGTGCTAAATTAGGTAAGTAGTGGGTAGGCAGGTAAGATAGGAGAGGGGGCTTTGAGATTTACCTTCTTTGCTTTGGTTCCATCTAGCCCCTTTTCCCCATATTACCGTGTAAAGGAATAAAGTCCTTGTAAACGGTACCACATTCTGCCTGTTGTCATTCTTACTCGCACCTACAGTCCATACCTTTTTTCACTTCACGGAGAGTTTAGTTGTAGCAGGGTGTTGCGTTCCCTCTTCATAGAGGCGTGCGTAACACTAGGACAGTGAGTTATGATCTAGTCTACTGGATTCCCGTACATTTGTTTTTACACTGCTGCTACTCTCTGTTTTATCTATGCATAGTCACTTGACCTGTACCTACATGTACAAATTACCTCAACTAACCTGTAACCCCGCACATTGACTCGGTACCGGTACCCCTGTATATAGCCTCGTTATTACATTTACTTTATTTAGTAAATATTTTCTTAACTCTATTTCTTGAATTGCATTGTTGGTTAAGGACGTAAGTAAGCATTTCACGGTAAGGTCTAGCTAGACCTGTTGTATTCGGGTTGCATGTGACAAAAAATGTGACTTGATTTGAACTGACGAGACACTAGGACAGTAAGAGTTATGATCTAGTCTACTGGATGTCCTGTGCTGTATAGGCAACACGTTAAGTCGGGAGATTTTCCATGGGATCTCTGAGGAAACCAGTAACACCAACCCTGCTCTCACTGATGTAAGGATCCCATGTAAGCAGTTGGCAAACTTGGCACTCCTTGATTATGCCATGCAAAGCATCATCAACACACATACAGTACCAGTGAAACGTTTGGACACACCTACTCATTCCAGGGTTCTTTTTCTCTTTTCTTTGACTATTTTCTACATTGTAGAATAATAGTGAAGACATCGAAACTATGAAATAACACAAAATAATGTAGTAACCAAAAGATCCAACTCATCCCAAACCATCTCAATTGGGTTGGGTGACTGTGGAGGCCAGGTCATCTGATGCAGTACTCCATCACTCTCCTTCTTGGTCAAATAGCCCTTATACAGCCTGGAGGTGTGTTGGGTCATTGTCCTGTAGAAAAACAAATGTTAGTCCCACTAAGCGCAAACCAGATGGGATGGCATATCGCTGCAGAATGCTGTGGTAGCCATGCTGGTTAAGTGTGCCTTGAATTCTAAATAAACCACAGTGTCACCAGCAAAGCACCCCCACACCATCACACATCCTCCTCCATGCTTCACTGTGGGAACCACACATGCGGAGATCATCCGCTCATCTACTCTATGTCTCACAAAGAGACGGCGGTTGGAACCAAAAATCTCAAATTTGGCCCAAGCAAGTCTCTTCTTATTATTGGTATCCTTTAGTCGTGGTTTCTTTGCAGCAACTCGACCATGAAGGCCTGATTCACTTGAATACACTTTCAAAGTTCTTGACATTTTCCGGATTGACTGACCTTCATGTCTTAAAGTGCTGATTTGAGCTGTTCTTGCCATAATATGGACTCGGTCTTTTACCAAAATGGGCTATCTTCTGTATACCACCCCTACCTTGTCACAACACAACTGACTGGCTCAAATGCATTAAGAATGAAAGAAATTCCACAACTTAAAGCACACCTGTTAATTGAAATGCATTCCAGATGACTACCTCATGAATCTGGTTCTGGTGCAAAAAGTGTACAAAGCTGTCATCAAGGCAAAGGGTGGCTACTTTGAAGAATCTGAAATCTGAAATATATTTGTTTAACCCTTTTTTGGTTACTACATGATTCCATACGTTTAATTTCATAGTATTTCATAGTTATTCTGCAATGTAGAAAATAGTAAAAAGAGAGGAAAACCCTGGAATGGTACTGTAAATCATTAATGCGCTCCGATGTTGTGCAACTGAAATAAACGTGGCTACAAGGAGTAATATAGTCTCACATTTACTTAGATTTCTTTGCATTATCAAAGTAGGGTTATTCATTTGAATATCTTATTACTATTGGATGGTTTAATGAATTGGACAGTTCCATGTAGTCTTACCATGGTGGACAGTGAACAATGTTCAGTCAAACTAAAAGGTGACTAAATTGTTATCAACATTGTAAAAATAAATCCTGTAAAATCAACTTCCCAAATGCCTTCTGAATGACTAGAAATGGAGAGGGTTTACCGGGTTCAAAGAAAATAGCACTGCTACAAAATGCCTCATCTTACTCGACAGACTCTATATCTGTAGTTTAGTATTTTTGGAAAGTGCGTTCCCAGCATGATGGCTACAGCTCTGTATGCAGATCGGAGAAAAGAACACTGGAGAATGAAAATCCAAGCTCATAAAGTGTGCTCTCCCGAAGACTCTCCACAGTTGACCTTGCGCATAATGGCCGCTTAATAAGTAATATTCTGCTGAAGGCCAGCGTGTATTGGGAAGGAGAGTTCCAGTTTCAAGTTTTATAAGTCCTATATACTGGATACGCATGGTATACACAGTCCAACAAAAGCCTTACTTGCAGGTTCCTTCTCGACAATGACACAACAATAAGAAATAAGAAAAGATAAGAATATGACTATAAAGTAAATGGCTCAGTATATATATATATATATTTTTTTTTGCATTAGTATAATACAGAAAGTGAATTTCTAGTCCAATATTTACAAGTGTAAAAACAGTGCATAAACTGAGCAGTATAATAAGAGTCTGGTAGCAGCAGTTGTGTGTAGCAGGAATGTATATGTGTGTGCATGAGTGAGTGCATGTGTGCTAATTTGTGGAGAATCAGAGCAGGTGGTCAGTCCAGTTCCAGAGTTCAGCAGTCTGATGGCTTTGAGATAGAATTTGTCTCTGAGCCTGTTGGTATCAGACCTCATTCTCTGATGGTAAGGGAAAGAACAGCTTGTGGCTGGGGTGTGTGGGGTCCTTGATGATGCTGCTTGCCTTCCTCAGGCACCGATTCGAGTAGATGGCCTGAATGGGTGCGGGCACAGTCCCAGTGATGTACTGGGTCATCTTCGCCACTCGCTGGAGGGCCTTGTGGTCGTGGACCAAGAAATTCCCATACCGTGCCATGATACAACCGGTCAGTACGCTCCCTTTGTGACTCTCTCTACTGCAGCCCTATTAATGTGGATCGGGACATGTTCCCTCCTCTGCTTCCTGAAGTCAAAAATCAACTTCTTTGTTTTGCTGACGTTGAGGAAGAGGTTGCTGTCATGACACCACAATGCCAGTTCACTTATCTCCTCCCTATAGGCTGACCTGTCGTTGTCGGTTATCAGGCCTACAACCGTGGTGTCATCAGCAAACTTGATGATGGAGTTGGTGTCCTGCAAAGCCACACAGTCGTGGGTGAACAGGGAGTACAGCAGAGTGCTGAGGACACACCCCTGGGGGGCTCCTGTGTTAAGAGAAGTGTGGAGGAGTTGTTGTTGCCAATCCTCACAGCCTGTGATCTGCCTGTTAGGAAGTCCCGAATCTAGCTAGAGGGTGGTGTCCAGACCCAGGGCTCTGAGCTTGGTGTCGAGCTGGGAGAGAACAATAGTGTTAAATGCTGAACAATGACAATGGCATCTTCTGTGGATCTGTTAGAGCGGTAGGCAAATTGGAGTGGGTCTAATGTGCCTGGCATGCTGGCCTTGATGTGGGCCATGACCAACTTCTCAAAGCACTTCATGATGACTGAGGTGAGCACGACGAGGCGATAGTCATTTGGACATGTCACCTTGTTTTTCTTGGGCACTGGGATGATGGTGGTCTCCTTAAAGCAGATGGGGACTACAGCTTGGGATAAAGATAGGTTGAAGATGTCCGAGAAGACAGCCGCAAGCTGGTCGGCACACACTGGCGCGGCCAGGGATGCCATCTGGCTGCGGCTTTGTGAGTATTCACTCATTTGAGAGTTTTCCTCATGTCAGCGTCAGAGAGTGAAAGCATCTGGTCGTCCGGAACAGCGAGAGTCTTCCTGAATGGCTCAGTATTGTCTGCCTCAAAACGAGCATAGAATGTGTTAAGCTCGTCTGGGAGGGAGGTTTCGGTGGGCACCACACAGATGGATTTGCCTTTGTCGTCTGTAAGAATCGGTAGACCCATCAATTAAAGTTTGAGTCCGTATTGTCTTTTTGCATCCCTAATGGATTTGCGGAGCTCGTACCTGCTTGCCTTGTATGCCTCGCGCCACCGAGTCATCTGGGTTTGTTCTGCTGACATTGAATGCTGCAGTATGGGCTCTTAGCATGGTAAGTCTATCATCGTTCATCTTGGGGTTCTGGTTGGGATATGTCCGGATTGTTATTGTTGGTACAACATCATCAACACATGTCCTAACATGTCTCGTCAGTCAGCCTGTCAGCCTCTCGTCAGTCAGCCTGTCAGCCTCTCGTCAGTCAGCAAGTCAGCCTGGTATATTCCTCAATGTTGATGGATGAGTCCTGGGTGGATGAATCTTTGAACATATTGTATTCCAATCTGTATTCTCAAAACAATCCAGCAGTTTTGAGTCTGAGAGAATCTGAGAGAATCGTTATCGAATGGGCTCAGACCAAGTTTCTGGTCCCAATTAACATGAACTGTAAAAGGCTAGTAATTGGCCAACCAAAAACACTCCTCAGGTTTTGGAAGTGATTTGGGGAGAGGCTAGAAGTCAAATAAAAAAAATCTTCCATTATACAGTATCACAATGGTCTACTGTTTTTATTATGTTATGGTGTGGAGTATTGAGACATTCTTCAATTCTCTATATCATGTATTATTGTGTTATAGATAATTACAGAATATCACAGCACTAAAGTAGTGTATTACATCACTAAAATGGCTGCCATGGCATCATCCAGGTGGGTGATTGGTATCCATCATAGCACTGAGACTGCACTTGAGACTGCACTTATGAAGGTGGTAAATTACTTTTTAATGGCATCAGACCGAGGCTCTGCATCTGTCCTCGTGCTCCTAGACCTTAGTGCTGCTTTTGATACCATCGATCACCACATTCTTTTGGAGAGATTGGAAACCCAAATTGGTCTACACGGACAAGTTCTGGCCTTGTTTAGATCTTATCTGTCGGAAAGATATCAGTTTGTCTCTGTGAATGGTTTGTCCTCTGACAAATCAACTGTAAATTTCGGTGTTCCTCAAGGTTCCGTTTTAGGACCACTATTGTTTTCACTTTATATTTTACCTCTTGGGGATGTCATTCGAAAACATATTGTTAACCTTCACCGCTATGCGGATGACACACAGCTGTACATTTCAATGAAACATGGTGAAGCCCCAAAATTGCCCTCGCTAGAAGCATGTGTTTCAGACATAAGGAAGTGGATGGCTGCAAACTTTCTACTTTTAAACTCGGACAAAACAGAGATGCTTGTTCTAGGTCCCAAGAAACAAAGAGATCTTCTGTTGAATCTGACAATTAATCTTAATGGTTGTACAGTCGTCTCAAATAAAACTGTGAAGGACCTCGGCGTTACTCTGGACCCTGGTCTCTCTTTTGAAGAACATATCAAGACCATTTCAAGGACAGCTTTTTTCCATCTACGTAACATTGCAAAAATCAGAAACCTTCTGTCCAAAACTGATACAGAAAAATTAATCCATGCTTTTGTCACTTCTAGATTAGACTACTGCAATGCTCTACTTTCCGGCTATCCGGATAAAGCACTAAATAAACTTCAGTTAGTGCTAAATACGGCTGCTAGAATCCTGACTAGAACCAAAAAAAATGATCATATTACTCCAGTGCTAGCCTCCCTACACTGGCTTCTTGTCAAAGCAAGGGCTGATTTCAAGGTTGTACTGCTAACCTACAAAGCATTACATGGGCTTGCTCCTACCGATCTCTCTGATTTGGTCCTGCCGTACATACCTACACATACGCTACGGTCACAAGACGCAGGCCTCCTAATTGTCCCTAGAATTTCTAAACAAACAGCTGGAGGCAGGGCTTTCTCCTATAGAGCTCCATTTTTATGGAATGGTCTGCCTACCCATGTCAGAGACGCAAACTCGGTCTCAACCTTTAAGTCTTTACTGAAGACTCATCTCTTCAGTGGGTCATATGATTGAGTGTAGTCTGGCCCAGGAGTGGGAAGGTGAACAGAAAGGCTCTGGAGCAACGAACCGCCCTTGCTGTCTCTGCCTGGCCTCTTTCCACTGGGATTCTCTGCCTCTAACCCTATTACAGGGGCTGAGTCACTGGCTTACTGGGGCTCTCTCATACCAGGTCTGGGAGGGGTGCGTCACCTGAGTGGGTTGAGTCACTGATGTGATCATCCTGTCTGGGTTGCCCCCCCCCCTTGGGTTGTGCCGTGGCGGAGATCTTTGTGGGCTATACTCAGCCTTGTCTCAGGATGGTAAGTTGGTGGTTGAAGATATCCCTCTAGTGGTGTGGGGGCTGTTCTTTGGCAAAGTGGGTGGAGTTATATCCTTCCTGTTTGGCCCTGTCCGGGGGTGTCCTTGGATGGGGCCACAGTGTCTCCTGACCCCTCCTGTCTCAGCCTCCAGTATTTATGCTGCATTAGTTTATGTGTCGGGGGGCTAGGGTCAGTTTGTTATATCTGGAGTACTTCTCCTGTCCTATTTGGTGTCCTGTGTGAATTTAAGTGTGCTGTCTCTAATTCTCTCTTTCTTTCTCTCTCTCGGAGGACCTGAGCCCTAGGACCATGCCTCAGGACTACCTGACATGATGACTCCTTGCTGTCCCCAGTCCACCTGGCCTCGCTGCTGCTCCAGTTTCAACTGTTCTGCCTTATTATTATTGGACCATGCTGGTCATTTATGAACATTTGAACATCTTGGCCATGTTCTGTTGTAATCTCCACCCGGCACAGCCAGAAGAGGACTGGCCACCCCACATAGCCTGGTTTCTTCCTAGGTTTTGGCCTTTCTAGGGAGTTTTTCCTAGCCACCGTGCTTCTACACCTACATTGCTTGCTGTTTGGGGTTTTAGGCTGGGTTTCTGTACAGCACTTTGAGATATCAGCTGATGTACGAAGGGCTATATAAATACATTTTGATTTGATTTGATTTGCAAGGCTATGCTGAAGATACAAGATACACGGTGAGCCTATCCACTTTGTGAAAGATTGTGGTCGGACCACAAATATGTGACCGCATACTGTACAAACACACTGCAAAAAAGGTGACCATTATTGTTTGGTTCTTTTCCTGAATGCCTTTGAATTTTTCTAACATTAAGTGGGTGTGATAATGATTCATTCAGGGGGAGAGTTTACATGGCGTCCCTGTGTAAATATTTCATTTAACTTCTAAGATGGGAGGGTTTCATTATTTATGACAAAGGACTGCGCACACTCCTGTGTAAAGAGCACAGTAAAATAAATATCGCTCCTCACTGATCTAATCATCATTACGCTTTTATGACATCCAAGCCCATAAGATAAGATACCAGAGATAAAACGCCAGCAAAGTTTGTCATCCCATTCTCCCCCCAACCGACTTATCCATCTCGCTCACCACACCCTCACGAGTCCCCACACCCTTTATTTCTCTCTCTCTCTCTCTTTCTCTTCTACACTGGTATCCCCTCCTCATTTCCCCTTCTCTCCTCCCCTCCCATATGCTCTCCATCTACTATAGCTCTCTCTCTCTCTCTCTCTCTCACACACACACACACACACACACACACACACACACACACAGTTCCAGGTGAGGCTATTTAATGCCTTTTGTTAGAACGAGTGCAGGAGTCAATACTGCTTCGCCAGAAAATGGCCTCCCCTCCCATATGCTCTCCATCTACTATAGCTCTCTCTCTCTCTCTCTCTCTCTCACACACACACACACACACACACACACACACACACACACACACACACACACACACACAGTTCCAGGTGAGGCTATTTAATGCCTTTTGTTAGAACGAGTGCAGGAGTCAATACTGCTTCGCCAGAAAATGGCCTCCCTCTTCATCGAGTAGCCTTTCATTTCGATAAATTCCCTCTCCTGCCCAAACCCTCAAATGACTTTTGGGACTATATGTTACCCTGATAGAGAAGGAATTTGGAGGATTGTATCTTTTCATACATAGCTCACCCTCTAACCAGTGATCTTGCCTTAGGCCTTTAGACTGAGTGAATGGATATTGAAGAAAGTAGTAGGTTTTACCCGCAATAATCCTGATATGTGGGTGTCTCGACTACTTTAGTTGAATGTACTTACTGTAAGTCACTCTGGATAAGAGTGATAAAAGTCTAAAATGTAAGGTTACTTTGAGGTTCTGCTTACTCCCCAACCACACCCTACTCCCTCCCAATTTACCACACTCTCTCTCTCCATCCCTCTAGACACTCCAGGGATATCACGCCCTGGTCGCACGCTCCTGCCATTAGCCAAAAATTCCCTCCCATCATCAGCCATTTAGCGCACCGCCGCTCTCGCCTAATGATGATGACCCTGGTGTGTGTGTGTGAGCAAGAGAGCGAGCGAAAGAAACAAGATAGACTGTTTGTGGGAATGTGTGTCTGTGCATGCGCCCCCGCCGACGCATCTGTTATCTGCGTCACCTTCACGTGTCATTGGCCGTGGGAAATGAGAAGCCCTCGCCACTCCGCTTCTCCCAAAGAAGACGAGCCGAGCCGCCCGCAGAAAGACCTGACGAGTGGCAATCAGATTTAGGGCTATGAAAATGTAAAGAGCCAGAGGTGTGATGGCTAACGCTAACATGCTAATAACCAGGACGCATTGGTCACACAGTGCCTTCGGAAAGTATTCAGACCCCTTGACTTTTTCCACGTTTTGTTACTTTACAGCCTTATTCATTTTTAATAATCAGCAATCTACACACAATACCCCATAATGACAAAGCAAAAACAGTTATTACATTTGTTTTGCAAATTTATCAGAAATAAAAAAACAGATATCTTATTTACATAAGTATAGAACCATTGCTATGAGACACGAAATTTAGCTCAGGTGCCTCCTGTTTCCATTGACCATCTTTGAGATGTTTCTTCAACTTGATTGGAGTCCTCCTGTGGCAAATTCAATTGATTGGACATGATTTGGAAAGGCACACAACTGTCTACAAAAGGTCCCAGAGTTGACAGTGCATGTCACAGCAAAAACCAAGTCATGAGGTCGAAGGTATTGTCCATAGAGCTCCGAGACAGGATTGTTTCGAGGCACAGATGTGGTGAAGGGTACCAAAAAATGTCTGTAGCATTGAAGGTCCCAAGAACACAGTGCCCTCCATCATTCTTAAATGGAAGAAGTTTGGAACCACCAAGACTATTCCTAGAGCTGGCCGCCCGGCCAAACTAATCAATCGGGGGAGAAGGGCCTTGGACAGGGAGGTGACCAAGAACCTGATGGTCACTCTGACAAAGCTTGAGAGTTCCTTTGTGGAGATGGGAGATCCTTCTAGAAGGACAACCATCTCTGCAGCACTCCACCAATCAGGCCTTTATAGTACAGTGGCCAGACTCTGTCATGTGCCTTTTACTCATTAGTAAAAGGCACATGACAGCCCGCTTGGAGTTTTTCGAAAGCACCTAAAGACTCTCAGACCATGAGAAACAAGATTCTCTGGTCTGATGAAAACAAGATTGGCCTGAATGCCAAGCATCACGTTTGGAGGAAACCTGGCACCATCCCCTGAAGCATGGTGTTGGCAGCATCAAGCTGTGGGGATGTTTTTCAGCGGGAGATACTGGGACACTAGTCAGCATCGAGTGAAATATGAATGGAGCAAAGTACAGAGAGATCCTTGATGAAAACCTGCTCCAGAGTGCTCAGGAACTCAGACTGGGGTGAAGATTCACCTACCAACAGGATAATGTCCCTAAGAATACAGCCAAGACAACGCAAGAGTGGCTTTAGGACAAGTCTCTGAATGTCCTTGAGTGGACCAGCCAGAGTCTGGACTTGAACCCGGTCGAACATCTCTGGAGAGATTTTAGAATAAGGCTGTATCGTAACGTAAGTCAAGGGGTCTGAATACTTTCCGAAGGCACTATTACCTAATCCTAACAATTAGAGGAAGAAAAGAGAAAACGGACCCAAGATCAGAATCAACGGCACCCTACACTGGTGGCTGCAACAACATACACTGCATGACCAAAGTATTTGGAAACTGCTCGTTGAACATCTCATTCCAAAATCATGTGCATTAATATGGAGTTGGTCCTCCCTTTGCTGCTATAACAGCCTCCACTCTTCTGGGAAGGCTTTTCACTAGATGATGTAACATTTCTGCGGGGATTCTGTGAGCTTGTGTGGCCTCACACTTCGCAGCTGAGCCGTTGTTGCTCCTAGACGTTTCCACTTCACAATAACAGCATTTACAATTGACCGGGGCAGCTCTAGCACGGCAGACATTTGACGAACTGACTTGTTGGAAAGGTGGCATCCTATGACGGTGCCACGTTGAAAGCCACTAAGCTCTTCAGTAAGGCCATTCTACTGCCAATATTATCTATGGAGATTGCATGGCTATGTGCTCGATTTTATACACCTGTTAGCAATGGGCGTGGCTGAAATAGCCAAATACACTAATTTGAAGGGGTGTCCACAGACTTATGTATATATAGTGTACATCACCTGCTTTCAACGCTCCTACTTTCATAATTTCCTTGCTCATGGTTCAGTGTCATTGATTAACATCACGGGTGACCACAGCCCCCCCACCACACACACACACACACACACACACACACACACCAGCCGAGCTCATATGAACAAAAACAATCACACACCAAAGAATTGCATGAACTCGCAAACATAGAGAGAGAAAGTGGTGGGAGAGAGAGAGTGGGGGGGGGTGGGGCGGGAGATAGAGAGAGAGAGGGGATGGCATTATGTCTATCGGTGTATATAATTGAATGTTAGAGCGTTTTTCTCCCAGCCTTTGTTGTTCAATCAATACGTCTGTTCCCACGGGAGCTAATCTGTATTAGCCGAATTAGCCGCTCGCTAACTCAGATGTCTCGACCGCGAGGCCCCTGCTCTCTCTCCTTGTCCAGCCCATTGTGATGTGGCCCATCTCCCCACCCACAAAGCAGGATGAGGTGGGGAAGACAATGACAACGACTGAGGTGGAATGTAACTTCGCATCCAAAAATGCCATAAATCCTTAAAAACATGCTATTTTCAAGCAATAAGGCCCAGGGGGGTGTGGTATTTGGTCAATATACCACGGCTTATGCCTGTTCTATTGCATGACGCAATGCGGAGTGCCTGGACACAGCCCTTAGCCGTGGTATATTGGCCATATACCACAAACCCCTGAGGTGCCTTATTGCTATTATCAACTGGTAACCAAAGTAATTTGAGCAGTAAAAATACATGTTTTGTCATACCTGTGGTATATGGGCTGTCAGCCATTCAGCATTCAGGGCTCGAACCACCCAGTTTATAATAGCCAATATAACCTTAACATGATGACCCAGATGTCAGTATATGAGCGAGTGTAGGAAAGTGAGTGAGTTAGTGTGTGGGTAGGGGTTTTATGGATATATAAGTGGTTGTGCTTGTGGGTGACTATTTCCTCTCCTCTCCACTTCCTTCCTCTCCTGGTGTTGTGAGCAACTGCATCAGTGGTGTTTCTCTCCGGGACCTCTGATGAGGGACTGTCACAGAGGACACTAAGGGGCTGGGTTTAGAAAAGTCTACAGAGAACAGCCGAGAATTAGCATCGCTGTCCAGAAGGGCTGCTAGCTGTGTTTTTGCGTTAATGCTGGTGGCACAGGCAGAGAAGGTGTTTTTGCATATGTTTTTTCCTGCGGTGTATGTGTGGCTGTGTGTGTATGTGGCTTACTTTGTGTGTTGATGTTAATCTGAATGTGTGTGTGTTCACTTCTAAGGTGTGTGTTTGGTTGATTTAGTGTGTGTGCGTTCGTGGTTTAGTTCAGCGTGTGTGTGTGTGTGTGTGTGTGTGTGTGTGTGTGTCTGCATTAGCATTAAGGATGACAGGCCTGGCCCTGCTAATGAGAAGTGAAGGGAGACAGTAATTAAAACCCCAGGGAGAGAGAGAGAGAGAGAGAAAGGGGGAAGGGGAGAGGGGGAGGGAGGGGGAGGGAGGAGACAGGGGGAAGGGAGAGAGAAGGTACAAGGGGGAGAAGAGGGAGAGATGAAGGAGTGAAAGACAGAAAAAGGAAAGAGAAAGAGAAAAAGAGAGAGAGAGAGATGGAGAGAGAGAGGAAGGGAGAGGGTCCCCAACCAAGGAGGGCCTACAGCAGCACATAGATCTTCTGCACATATTCTGTCAGACCTGGGCCCTGAAAGTAAATCTCAGTAAGACAAAACTAATTGTGTTCCAAAAAAGGTTTAGTTGCCAACACCACAAATACAAATTCCATCTAGACACCATTGCCGTAGAGCACACAAAAAACTATACATACCTCGGCCTAAACATCAGCGCCACAGGTAACTTCCACAAAGCTGTGAACAATCTGAGAGACAAGGCAAGAAGGGCCTTCTATGCCATCAAAAGGAACATAACATTCAACATACCAATTCTGAACTCTCCCGAGCTCGTACGGGAGTTGCAGCGATGAGACAAGACTGTAACTACCAATTGTGTACCACGAAAAAGGGGTACATTTTTTTGAAAATAAAAAATTTATAATAATTAAGATTACACAGACCCACAAAGAATTTGAAAATAAAACCAATTTTGATGAACTCCCAAATCTATTGGATGAAATACCACAATCACAGCAGCAAGATTTGTGACCTGTTGCCACAAGGGCAACCAGTGAAGAACAAACTCAATTGTAAATACAAGCTATATTTCTGTTTATTTATTTTCATATGTTCCCCATGCCAATAAACCCCTTAAATTGAAATTGAGAGGAAAAGCGAAAGAGGGAGGGATGGGGAGAGAGAGGGAGCGAAAGAGGGAGGGATGGGGAAAGAGAGGGAGCGAAAGAGGGAGGGATGCACATGTTTATTTTCGCCACCAAGAAGACAGCATGTTCCCCCAAGAGCAATATTCACTCTAAACTGGGCGCGTGCGCTGGCCGCCAACTTCCTCCAGGACTGCCGCGCAGAAGAAATGCCAGGCCGCGCAGACACGCAAGAGAATGAACTTCGCTGAGTTCGCCCCATTGGTTTGCACTATATAGATCAACGTTTTTTCTGTGATCGAACCAACATTATATCAGCCCCTTTCCAATGCAACAAACCAAAACAAATCTAACATGCAAGTTTGAGTCTGTGATTTTGTTGTAGGCAGAAAGGGGTAGCCCACGAGCAATGCTTTCAGATCAGTTCAGATCAGAGCGCATAACAGCCCGTGTGCACATTTCTTGATATTCTTTGCTAGTTAGCAAGTTATTAGCACAGTTATAGATAAATGTAAGTGAGCAATGGGGAATTACGGTTCCTACAAGAGCACAGATCGTGTAGGCTACATTTCAAGCTATCTTTGAAAAGCCAGGGAGGTAAAAAGCTTATGTCTTAATTAAAGGGGCAGTGTTGTATTTTGAGACAGGTTTCAATATGCAAATAAGCCAATAGGCAGAGAGGTCGCCTACATAGTGGTTTTGCATCAGTCAACACAACTCAATGCAATTTACAGTCACCTATTTGGCCCACGGTGTTACAGACCAAGTAAAAACTCATTAATTCATGTCAAGTCCCTCATAATGGAAAGTCTCATGCAATGTATGCCTGCATTGAACGCCACATATAGGCTACTGTAGGCTATATCATAGAAATCAAAAGCTATGTCCATGTGAAAATGTTATGTGATTTGCTCCCATTGGTTTTGTTGGTAGACCTACACTAATGTTCAAAAGTTTGGGGTCACTTAGAAATGTCCTTGTTTTTGAAAGATCATAAAATAACATTCAATTGATCAGAAATAGGGCGTAGACATTGTTAATGTTGTAAATGACTATTGTAGCTCGAAATGGCTGATTTTTAATGGAATATCTACATAGGAGTACAGAGGCCCATTATCGACAACCATCACTCCTGTGTTCCAATGGCACGTTGTGTTAGCTAATCCAAGTTTATCATTTTAAAAGGATAATAATTGATAATTAGAAAACCCTTTTGCAATTATGTTAGCACAGCTTAAAACTGTTGTCCTGATTAAAGAGGCAATGAAATTGGCCTTCTTTAGACTAGTTGAGTATCTGGAGCATCAGCATTTGTGGGTTTGATTACAGGCTCAAAATAGCCAGAAACAAAGAACTTTCTTCTGAAACTCGTCAGTGTATTCTTGCTCTGAGAAATGAAGGCTATTCCATGCGAGAAATTACCAAGAAACTGAAGATCTATTACAACGCTATGTACTACTCCCTTCACTGAACAGCAAAAACTGTCTCTAACTAGAATAGAAAGAGGAGTGGGAAGCCCCAGTGCAAAACTGAGCAAGTATGTTAGAGTGTGTAGTTTGAGAAACAGACGCCTCACAAGTCCTCAACTGGCAGCTTCATGAAATAGTACCCATCTCAACGTCAACATTGAAGTGGCGACTCCCGGGAAGCTGGCCTTCTTGGCAGAGTTCCTCTGTCCAGTGTTTGTGTTCTTTTGCCAATCTTAATCTTTTCTTTTTATTGGCCAGTCTGAGATATGGCTTTTTCTTTGCAACTCTACCTAGAAGGCCAGCATCGTGTGCATGTCCACAAATACATGAGCATACACACACCTGTCCTCACACACCTCTGTGTCGATAATGAACCCCATAACCTCGCCCTGAAAAGACTAACACATACCGACACACACACATCCCACTCTCCCTGACAACTTATTGGGATGAGTTTAAAGAGACAGCCCCATGATTGACAAACCACAAACTGAATCAGTAAAGAAAAACAGATCAATAATTCACTGAGCGGGCATCGGTGGATCACCAGGAGGTGTGTGTGTGTGTGTGTGTGTGTGTGAAGCTTGTTTAGTGGTGTCTTTTTGGACCTGGCCTACTTCAGTTAGTTAACTGGGGACATGTGCAGCTTTGCTCTCTTGCCCTTCCATAAGCCATGTTTTCCATTCCAATATGTTACAGTACGTTCCACCAGGCCAAAGGTACACAGGACTGTACTACTATTTCATCTTGGCTGGAGGTTTGGCTCAACTATCTCAGGACTGTGTATCCTCAGACATGTTGTAAGGACAGTGTGCTCAAACATTGTCACCAGCAATCATTTATCTTAGCCAATTGTAAGGCGAGCACACACAAACACACTCGCACGTATACACACACAAACATGCACTTGAATACACACACAAACAGGGCAATGAATACACATCAGTATACACACACACACACACACACACACACACACACACACACACACACACTAGGGTGAGGGTAGACGTGGGGTCTGTCCTGAACGGACCAGCACATGTGTGATTACCCTGGAATTTCACGTTCCTAATCGTCAAGTGTAATTGCAACGACATGCTCACAAAAATAGAAATGAAAGACGGGGGAGCGAGCCATCCTTAAAGGCTCAGTGCAGTCTAAAACATGATTTTTCTGTGTTTTATACACTGAGTAGACAAAACATTAAGAACACCTGCTCTTTCCATGAGATAGACTGACTCGGTGAATCCAGGTGTAAGCTATGATCCCATATTGACGTTACTTGTTAAATTCACTTCAATCAGTGTAGATTAACTTCTTAAGGTATAGGGGGCAGCATTTTCACTTTTGGATAAATAGTGTGCCCAATTTCAACTTCCTGCTACTCATGCCAAGAATATAAGATATGCATATTATTAGTAGATTTGGATAGAAAACACTGAAGTTTCTAAATCTGTTTGAATCATGTCTGTGAGTATAACAGAATTTATGTAGCAGGCAAAACCTGGAGGACTAACCGTTCAGAATTTTGAGGTCTCTGTCTGTTCACTGAGTTCTCATTGGCAAACGATATTTCTTAGGAACTTGTTTTCAGTTCCTACCGCTTCCACTGGATGTCACCAGGCTTTGGAATTTGGTTGAGGTTATTCATTTGTGCAATGAAGAAGTAGGGCCAACTAGGAACTGCGTAACACTGTTGAGAGTTGAGCAAGACTTCAAAAGTAGCTTGGTTTGTTGTGTTCCTGTATTGAACACAGATAGACCCGTCTTCAATTTGATCAATGATTAACGTTTAAAAATACCTAAAGTTGTATTACAAAAGTAGTTTGAAATATTTTGGCAAAGTTTATAGGCAACTTTTGAAATATTTTGTAGTGACGTTGCGCATTTTGGAAACCGTTTTTTTCTGGATCAAACGGGCCAAATAAATGGACATTTGGATATATATGGACGGAATTAATCGAACAAAAGGACCAATTGTGATGTTTATGGGACATATTGGAGTGCCAACAAAAGAAGCTCGTCAAAGGTAAGGCATGATTTATATTTTATTTCTGCGTTTTGTGTCGCGCCTGCAGGGTTGAAATATGCTACCCTCTTTGTTTACTGTTGTGCTATCATCAGATAGTAGCTTCTTATGCTTTCGCCGAAAAGCCTTTTAAAAATCTGACATGTTGGCTGGATTCACGAGTGTAGCTTTAATTGAGTATCTTATATGTGTATTTAATGAAAGTTAGATTTTTATATCAATTTATTTGAATTTGCCGCGCTGCATTTTCCCTGGTTTTTGGCCAAGTCGGACACAAGCGTCCCCTATACCATAAGAAGTTAAGGGGAGGGGACAGGTTAAAGAAGGATTTTTAAGCCTTAAAACATGGATTGTGTGTGTGTGTGCCATTCAGAGGGTGAATGACAAAATATTTAAGTGCCTTTGAACGGGGTATGGTAGTTGGTGCCAGGAGCACAATGGTCCAACACCCAAAGGACATCCAGCCAACTTTCAAAACACACAAAAAACGTATTTCTCTCAAATGTTGTGCACAAAATCTCATTACGTCCCAGTTAGTGAGCGTTTCTCCTTTGCCAAAATAAGGATATCAAGAAGCTGATTAAATAGCATGGGCATTACATAGGTGCACCTTGTGCTGGGGACAAGAAAAGGCCACTCTAAAATGTGTTTTGTCACACAACACAATGTCACAAATTGGCATGTTGACTGCAGGAAAGTCTTCCAGAGCTGTTGCCATAGAATTGAATGTTTTTTTTTTTACCATAAGTCGCCTTTGATGTCGTTTTAGAGAATTTGGCACTACGTCCAACGCGAAAACCACCTTCCTGATCCTCCCAAGGAGGCGGTCTATCTGGTTCACCGAGATTCTCCTTTGGGATGTGGCCCCAGTCCAACCTCTATCACTGCATTTACTTGGTTCTTGGCATTATCTGTGGTGGTTGGGATATTGCTATTGGGGCTCTCTAACTTCCACTCTGCTACTGCTCCTAGCAGTACCTGTGCCAGATTTGTGCCTGTGTGACTCTCATAGAGGTGGCCTGTCTGTAGCACAGGACTTCACATCTCCGACTTCTCACTGGTGTAGTGAGCAGTCACAGTCATGTAGCTTTCCGTTGCCCTGGAAGTCCACCTGTCTGTGGTGAGGGCAACAGAGGATGCCTTGGATAATTTGTCACCAATTTGGATCTTTTCCTGTTCATAAAGATCTGGCACAATCTTCATACTGAAGTGGGTGTGCCAGGGGATTTGGTAGCTTGGCTCAAGCACTTTCACCATATTATTAAACGCTTTGTTTTCCACAACAGAGTATGGCCACGTCTGCAGCGATAAACATCTAAATAGATTTGGTGATGGCTTTAGCCCGGTCTGCTTCTGTAGCAAAGGGCTGCTTAAATGCCGCGGTCAGAAGTTGTTGTCTCCCGTCACTGACACACCAGGGTGATGAAGCTTTAAAATGTGTGGCCATGCTCTATGTATTTCCATGATCATACGGCTTTCTTGTGGCACAATGCCTACACACCGTAATAGTGTTGTCCACCACCGTTCTTCCGTCATCATATTTGACATGGAGGCCAAAATGCTCCTATACATGAGACTTCAACGAAGCGGGAGGCTTTTCCAGTTCTTCAGCTCCTCCGCCAGCTCCATGGCTGTCACTGCTCTTTTTTCTTCTTTGCTTTTGCAACGCGAGCATCCAGGATTGATTCGTTGGGATTCAACATGCCCCGTTTACGTGAACAGTACACACAACTGCTTTAAAAAACATATATCTAATCAACCTTCAGGCTTCAGAGTAAAACACAGCATCTGTCTTGTCTTTATCTTTTCACTGCAACTCTGCATTGATTTAGGGAATATTACTTTAAAAAGTGGCAGTAAAACTGTATTTCACTCTATGATAAACTAGATAAACTTTGCAATTGATCCGCGGTTCACATGCGATCAACTACGGTACGTTACACCACTAGTGGCCGGTAAGGTGGAGGTGATATGGTCCTTGACAAGTCTCTCAAAGCACTTCATGATGACAGAAGTGAGTGCTACGGGGCAGTAGTCATTTAGTTCAGTTTTCTTTGCCTACTTGGGTACAGGAACAATGGTGGCCATCTTGAAGCATGTGGAGACTGGGATAGGTAGCGATTGAATATGTCCGTAAACACACCAGCCAGCTGGTCTGCGCATGCTCTGAGGACGCGGCTAGGGATGGCGCCTGGGCCAGCAGCCTTGCAAGGGTTAACACGTTTAAATGTTTAACTCAGGTCGGCCACGGAAAAGGAGGGGGGGGGGCGCAGTCCTTGTTAGCGGACTGCGATGGTGGCACGGTATTATCCTCAAAGCAGGCAAAGAAGGTCTTTAGTTGGTCTGGAAGCGTGACGGCGATGTCCGTGGCATGGCTGTTTATCTTTTTGTAGTCTGTGGTTTCCTGTAGACCCCTGCCACATACGTCTCGTGTCTGAGCCACTGAATTTTGACTCCACTTTGGCCCTGTACCGGCATTTTGCTTGTTTGCCTTGCGTAGGGAATGACTACACTGTTTATATTCAGCCATATTCCCAGACCTTTTTCCATGGTTAAATGCGGTGGTTTGCGCTTTCAATTGTGCGCGAATGCCTCCACCCATCCACTGTTTCTGGTTAGGGTAGATTTTAATAGTCACAGTGGGTACAACATCTCCAATGCACTTCCTAATAAACTCACTCACCGAGTCAATGTATCGGTTGATGTTGTTCTCTGAGGCTGACCGGAACATATGCCAGCAGCGTGATTAAAACAATCTTGAAGCATGGATTCTGATTGTCAGACCAGCTTTGAATGGTTCTAGTCACTGGTACATCCTGTTTGAGTTTCTGCCTATAGGAGCAAGATGGCGTCGTGGTCAAATTTGCTGAAGAGAGGGCGGGGGAAGGCTTTGTATTCATCGCAGAAGTTAGAGCAGCAGTGGTATTTGGTATTTTATTAGAATCCCCATTAGTTGTTGCAAAAGCAGCAGATACTCTTCCTGGGGTCCACACAAAACATGAAACATAATACAGAACATCATTAGAAAAGAACAGCTCAAGGACAGAACTACATACATCGAGTGTATTACCCCCGCGCGTAGTACAATCAATATGCAGATAGAATTTAGGTAGCCTTGTTCTCAAATTTGCTTTGTTAAAATCCTCAGCTACAATAAACGCAGCCTCAGGATATATGGTTCCTAGTTTCCATAGTCCAGTGAAGTTCCTTGAGGGCCATCTTGGTGTCTGCTTGAGGGAGAATGGACACAGCTGTGGCGATAACTGACGAGTTATGTGGCCGGTTAATATGGCCGGTATTTGATTATTAGGAGGTCTTGTATGTTGTTATGATTACACCATGAGTCATTAATCATGAAGCATACACCCCCACCCTTCCTCTTCCCAGAGAGGTGTTTATCTCTGTTGGCCCGATGCATGGAGAAGCCCTGTGGCTGAACCGATTCCGACAACATATCGAGAGAGCCATGTTTCAATCTTTGATGTCTCTATGGAAGGCAAACCTTGCTCAAATTTCGTCTACCTTGTTGTCAAAAGACTATACTACTCACAAATGTCCACTCGGGAAAGGTGGGCGATGTGCACGTCTACGGAGCCTGACCAGGAGGCCGCTCCATCTGCCCCTCCTGCGGCGCCATTGTTTTGGGTCGGCTTCTGGGATTAGATCCATTGTGCTGGGTGGTGGTCCAAACAGAGGATCCGCTTCTGGAAAGTCGTATTCCTGGTCGTAATGTTGGTAAGTTGACGTCGCTCTTATATCCAATAGTTCTTCCCGGCTGTATGTAATAAGACCCAAGATTTCCTGGGGTAACAATACGTCAAAACAAAATACTGAATAGTTTCCTCAGGACTCGAAGCGAGGCGACCATCCCTGTCGGTGCCATCATGAAGTGCTTTGAGAGACTAGTCAAGGATCATATCACCTCCACCTTACCAGCCACCCTAGACCCACTTCAGTTTGCATACCGCCTCAACAGGTCCACAGACGATGCAATAGCCATCACACTGCACACTGCCCTATTCCATCTGGACAAGAGTAATACCTATGTAAGAATGCTGTTCATTGACTACAGCTCAGCATTCAACACCATAGTACCCTCCAAGCTGGAGGCCCTCAACCCCGCCCTGTGCAATTGGGTCCTGGACTTTCTGATGGGCCGCCCCCAGGTGGTGAAGGTAGGAAACAACATCTCCTCTTCCCTGACCCTCAACACTGGGGCCCCACAAGGGTGTGTGCTCAGCCCCCTCCCCATACTCCCTGTTCACCCACAACTGCGTGGGGCTTATCACCCAAAACCCTGTCTAACTTTTACAGATGCACACTCGAGAGCATCCTGTCGGGCTGTATCACAGCCTGGTACGGCAACTGCATTGCCCTCAACCGCAAGACTCCCCAGAGGGTGGTGCAGTCTGCACTACGCATCACCAGGGGCAAACTACCTGCCCTCCATGATACCTATAGCCCCCGATGTCACAGGAAGGCCAAACATATCATCAAGGACAACAACCTCCCGAGCCACTGCCTGTTCACACCACTACCATCCAGAAGGCGAGGTCAGTACAGATGCATCAAAGCTTTGACCGAGAGACTGAAGAACGGCTTCTATCTCAAGACCATCAGACTGCTAAACAGCAATCACTAACTCAGAGAGGCTGCTGTCTACATTGAGACCCAATGACTGGCCACTTCAATAAATGGATCACTAGTCACTTTAAATAATGGCACTTTAAATAATTCCACATTAATAATGTTTACATATCTTACACTACTCATATCATCTGTATATACTGTATTTTATACCATCTATTGCACCTTGCCTATGCCGCTCGACCATTGCTCATCCATATATTTATATGTACATATTCTCCTTCACCCTTTTAGATTTGTGTCTATTAGATAGTTGTTGGGGAATTGTTAGATTACTTGTTAGATATTACTGCACTGTCAGAACTAGAAGCACAAGCATTTTGCTACACTCGCATTAACATCTGCTAACCATGCATATGTGACCAATACAATTTGATTTGATTTGAGATCCTGAGGTCCATTGTCGTGCCATTCATCCGCCGCCATCACCCCATGTTTCAGCATGATATTGCACAGCCCCAGGTCACAAGAATATGTACACAATTCCAGGTTCCAACAATATCCAGAAACTTCGCACAGCCATTGAAGAGGAGTGGGACACCAGATTCTGACTGGTATTCTGATCCACGACCCTACTTTTTTTCCTGGGACCAACAGATGCATATCGTTATTCCCAGTCATGTGAAAGCCATAGATTAGGGCCGAATGAATGTATTTCAATTGGCTGATTTCCTTATGAATTGTAACTCAGTAAAACCTTTGAAATTGTTGCATGTTGTGTTTTTATTTTTGCTCTGTGTATTTATGACCTGTTAGAAATATCCAGGTCAACTAGCCCATGTCAGCTAATGTTTTTTTAGCTCGGTTTGTTAACCCATACATTTTGTTGTAAGGTTTGAGTCACTTTAACATCACATGAATACACAGTAGACATGGCAAAATGTATAGAATTGCAATAAAATTGGCTTTAAAACGGCAACATTTTCTCTGCACCCCATGACAATGTGTAGAATTGCAGGAAATAAGCTTTAAACCTGCAAAATTCTCTCCACCAACAAGAGGGGGGTGGACAGTTTGTCATGAACAGTGCTTGTGCCCATAGAGGGGGGGGTAGTTAATAGACCAATAATAAAGAGAGTTCCAAACCCCTCTACCAATAACAGCAAGTTTCCACAAAGACACCTTCCAGGCGTCCTAGCAAAATTCTTGCTTGAGAAATTGCTCTTTGCTAAGAAGCTATTGTTGTTTATTTTCAATTATTTTAATTTCAAACAATCACAGTTAGATACCTAATTGTTACCCAGAAATGATTTGATATTTGGATTTTTTTTAAAAGAGTCTGCATTGGACCTTTAATTGACTCCTCCCTTCTCAGGACACTCTGTCCTTACACTCCTCCCTTCTCAGGACACTCTCCTGGATGCTGTCCCAGGAATCTCTAGCAGTAACAAGACTTCCCCCCCGTCGCTCTGTCCTTACACTCCTCCCTTCTCAGGACACTCTCCTGGATGCTGTCCCAGGAAGCTCCAGCAGTCACAAGACTCTCTCCCCCCCCTCTGTCCTTACACTCCTCCCTTCTCAGGACACTCTCCTGGATGCTGTCCCAGGAAGACTCCCCCCGTCGCTCTGTCCTTACACACACACACACGCACACGTACATGCACGAAACATGCATGAAAATAGACGCACACACCTGTCCTCATACACCTGTGTTTTTATGATCTGCTGGAAAAAAATCGATAGACGTCGATAATGACCCTCCAAAACCTCGCCCTGAAAAGACTAACACATACCGACACACACACATCCCACTCTCCCTGACAACTTATTGGGATGAGTTTAAAGAGACAGCCCCATGATTGACAAATCACAAACTGAATCAGTAAAAAAACAGATCAATAATTCACTGAGCGGGCATCGGTGGATCACCAGGAGGTGTGTGTGTGTGTGTGTGTGTGAAGCTTGTTTAGTGGTGTCTTTTTGGACCTGGCCTACTTCAGTTAGTTAACTGGGGACATGTGCAGCTTTGCTCTCTTGCCCTTCCATAAGCCATGTTTTCCATTCCAATATGTTACAGTACGTTCCACCAGGCCAAAGGTACACAGGACTGTACTACTATTTCATCTTGGCTGGATGTTTGGAGAGCAGGGGTTTGGATGGCTCAAGGATCTCAGGACTGGAATGAGTCTGGACGCTGTAGGTGAGATGTAAGGACAGAGTGCTCAAACGGTGTCACCAGCATAATTTATCACAGCCAACGCGATCACTCTCTCACACACACACACACACACACACACACACGCACAAACAGGGATATAAACACACACACACACACACACACACACACACACTGACCTTAGAGAGCCTTTTATTCTCTAATTTGGTTAGGTCGGGGTGTGACTAGGGTGGGTACTCTAGTTTTTGTATTTCTATGTTGGCCTGGTACGGTTCCCAATCAGAGGCAGCTGTCTATCATTGTCTCTGATTGAGGATCATATTTAGGCAGCCTTTTCCCACTGGGTTTTTGTGGGATCTTGTGTTTGTGTATAGTTGCCTTGTATAGTTGCCAAAAATTAACTTGCGGGCTGCCTGTGGCCGACGTCTGCACTAGCATGAGGGTCGGTTTGCAGAGGGGGGTCTGCCGTGACCAGACCAGCGCATGTGTGATTACCCTACAATTTCAAGTTCCTAATCGTCGCGTTTAATGTCAAAAAATAAAAAATAAAGAATAGGGGGAGCGAGCAGTGCTTAATCAACCCCTCCCTGCTCAGGACACACTCCTGGACGCTGTCCTAGGAAGCTCCAGCAGTTACAATACTTCTCACCATCCCACACACACACACACACACACACACACACATACACCAGAGTATGTGAGAGGAGCTGAGAGAGGAGCGTAGCGTGCCCAATTTGAATGGAGCTCGGAGCGAGATTCCCAAAGGCCGGAGCGGCGGCCTTCTCACCCGCTCCAATTTCACTCCACTAGCGCTCATCACTTCACTAGCTCAGGGCATGCCCGGCCCAGCATGCATTTGTAGTCCTCTTGCATTAGCTACTGTCATTGTGTTCTCTAAATATTTTCATAAAGAAACTGATAAAACATAGGTGCAAAATGTATATTTTTGTACTTCATTTTAGCTGTATTTAACTCGAGGTGATTTTCAAAGATGAGGAGAACCAAGACGATGAGAGGAAGTGCGGTGATGTGTCAACAACTAAAGAATCATTGTGGAATCTGAAAAGACACATGATAACAGAAAGGAACAAGGTGGGTAGATCATTAAGTGTGTCATTGTAGCAAAGTATTTATAAATTCAAAATCAGATCTCTTAAAAGTTTCCTTCATTTTTGTTTTATTATCTATACAATTACTGATTTTGGCCAAATAGGCGTAGCATATTCCAACTTTCAAGGAGCTTTCCATTTTGATAGGGTTATTTTACCCAAAAACATTTAGGCCTACCTATAGAAAAAAAACATCCCTTCCCAGCCTGGCAAGAGTGGCCAAAAGGGTGTTTAGCATCTCCAGTGGCTCTGCAAGTGTGGAGAGGATATTCTCCACTGCAGGTCTGCTCTCCAGGCACCATTGCGTGAGCCTGAAGCCACAGACTGTGGCCAAACTGGTGTTCCTAAAAATGAATTCATTTTTTTTGTTTCATTTTGTATTTAATTCTAAGTAATCCACCGCCTATATGCGCAAGTTATAGACTGTTGTTCTATTCATAACCAGCCTATTGCGTCACACTCGCAAATGCGTCACAATGTATTTCTTTGTAGGCTATAACCTTGAAATAACATAAATAATATCGCCTAAATAATTCATTTTCATTCTGTCTTAGGCTCCCTGTCTGGCTCCTGACCTATTTAGTGTTTATACGCTGTTTATTATGCTATGTAGCCTATTTGAAATGATGAGCGCTTCTTACATTCAGCTTTTCATGTTTATTAGAATACTTTTCATTCAAATCATACAGTATGGTTTGGTTTCAATACCAAATGGTAGATCCAGGTAGTCACAAACATAGATGGGTGTTGATTCAATTGAATGGAAGGAATTTGGAGCGGCAGAGCGGTTGGAACGTTCGTGGAGTGCCTCTCCAACCGCTCAACTCCACTCACCTACTCTGATGCAGACAGACAAGGCTGTATCCCATGCCACATACTGTGATAAGCCGCCAAACACATACTGTACACGCATGTCCACACACTACGACTAAAATCACCTGGAACTGAGAAGTCACTGGGAAACAGAGAGGCTGTCTGAGAGGCTACACATTAAGACTTTGCACTTAGCTACCCCGCTTCATAGATTAAGATGGGGGATAAAAATAATGGCATGTAAAATTGTCCCCTCTTACTTACCAAGACAGTCTGACAGAGAATGTGGCATTGGTCAGGGCACTAAGGCTAGTATAGAGCGTATTGGTAATGCATAAGGACAGATACAGCATTGTTGCATTGGCCATAGTTTTCATTCACGACATCCCAAAAGGCATTGTGGGTCCAGCCAATCGGGTCCGCCTGAGTTGTCCACCCCCCTGGTTTGTTGGGACACACTGCGCTACTATCTAAGCCTGCATGGGTTGCTATGGGACTACAGGGACATGAATGAACTTTGATGAGGTTTGTTTTGATTGCGACTAGGTTTGTTTTGACTGGAGGCAGGCTAGATGCTTGTTACAACCGTGGGTTCATCGTTGGGTGACAAGCTGAACAGTGGACAGACAGAAAGTCTCCTCAGAATACTTGGTTTTCGCTCCATCCCTGGTTTACTGTAACACTCTTTAGAAATAGAAACTTCGCGATTAAATCAGAGAAAAGACGTCTTCAGGTCCTCGCACGTGCACTCGTCCAACTACATCCAGCAAGACCTTAGCATCTACAACCCCCTGCTTCGTTCACACAGACTGCATCAGTGGTAAGCTACAAAAACGTACCCCCCAAAAAAAAAAAAAAAAAAAAAAAAACTGCAGACAAACGTAGATTCAAAGGTTCGCATTTCAGATGAGCAACTGGATCCGACCCGCTCGTAAAACAGTGGCACCAAAACAAGAAAACAGTCCTCAGACATCAAGGCTCTTACATTCAGAGGTCACGTCTTGAGTCGTAACTCCAAAGGCTCGGAGGGGGTGCGACTTCTGGCTAGAGACCAAGGGAGGACGCGGCAGTACGAAAACCGAGTAGGGGGTCAAACGCATCCACACACCACGTTGTATTTCTCGTAAAACACACCCACAGTAGAATCACGGTTCCACTTTATCTATGAAATTTAATGTGGAGGCTCGGGCATGTGTGTTCGGTGTGTGTTCACACTGCTGTTAGTGTGTGTTCGCACTCCTGTTATTGTGTGTTCGCACTCCTGTTAGTGTGTGTTCGCACTCCTGTTAGTTTGTGTTCGCACTCCTGTTAGTTTGTGTGTGTGTTGTGCTGTGAGATGCGGCTTCCAGCCAATCCGACAGCTGCGGGCGAAGCCAGAATTCCGCCAGGGCCCGTGTTAATAAATAACCACAGCAGGCCTGGCTAATTCAGGCCGGGGTGGAGTTGAGTGGAGCCAGGGTTCACACAAGTACAAGCAGCCAGAGGTGGAAGTGAAGGTGGCTTGGAGGGGGAACGGAGGGAGGGGGGCACTATTAATACAATATGGCTTGGAGTCTAGTTAGTTCTAGGCAAAACAAGTGTGATCAATGATTTACACAAGTCAGAGTTGCGTGTACAGTCCCCAGGAATGCAGCCTATAGTGTATGACCATAGTACACTGAAATGGACAAAACATTAAGAACAAAATTGAGATGCACCCCCTTTTGCCCTCAGAACCGTTTCAATTTGTCGGGGCATGGACTCTACAAGGTGTTGAAAGCCTTCCACAGGGATGCTGACCCATGTTGACTCTAATGATTCCCACAGTTGTGTCAAGTTGGCTGGATGTCCTTTGGGTGGTGGACCAGTCTTAATACACACAGAAAACTGTTGAGCGTGAAAAACCCAGTAGCGTTGCAGTTCTTGACACACTCAAACCAGGGCGCCTGGCACCTACTACCATACCCTGTTCAAAGGCACTTAAATCTTTCCTTGCCCGTTCACCCTCTGAATGGCACACATCCATGTCTCAATTGTCTCAAAGCTTAAAAATCCTTCTTTAACATATCTCCTCCCCTTCATCTACACTGATTGAAGTGGATTTAACAGGGGACATCAATAAGGGATCATAGCTTTCACCTAGATTCACCTGGTCAGTCTGTGTCATGAAAGGAGCAGGTGTTTAGTCGGGCTGGTTTGTTACAGTAAGTGGCTGCAACAACATTGAAACAAATGAGAAGGGACAGTCAAAACAGGACTTGAACCACCAGCCCTGCTGCCAGTAGTCAAGAGCAAAACCACCTGCGCCATAGAGGTCCAGATCTATTCGTATGCCCTTAGTAGTGCCCTTAGTAGTGTCTACAATAGCACAGCAAAAAAAACTAAAACACCCTTGCTGTCTAGCTTGGCCTGTGATGACATTTGAGCTAGGAACACAAAGCCTTCAAATACAGGAGCCCTAATGGAACATTTGCGCTCGTTAGAAGATGACGACTACCGGGCCGTGTATAAAAAGAACCTGAAAGGTTTCCCCTGTAAATTAAAGCCCCCTTTATTCTGCCAGCTTTGACCCTTGCAGGGCAGGGGAAGCCTTGGTCTTTACCATAGGAGGGAGGGGGGCAGAGGAGAAGAGAGGTGGAGGAGAGGTTGGGAAGGAGAGCATAGGGGAGGAGAGCAGAGGAGGGGGAAGAAAGGAGAATGGAGGAGAGCAGAGGGGAGGAGAGTAGAGGGGAGGGGAGCAGGGGAGAGGGGAAAAGAAAAAGCAGAGGAGGAGAGGAGAAGGGGAGGAGAGGGGAGGGGAGAGGGGAAAAGAAAAAGCAGAGGAGGAGAGGAGAAGGGGAGGAGAGGGGAGGGGAGAGGGGAGGGGAAAAGAAAAAGCAGAGGAGGAGAGGAGAAGGGGAGGAGAGGGGAGGGGAGAGGGGAAAAGAAAAAGCAGAGGAGGAGAGGAGAAAGAGAAAGGGGAGAGGGGAAAAGAAAAAGCAGAGGAGGAGAGGAGAAGGGGAGGAGAGGGGAGGGAGAGGGGAAAAGAAAAGGCAGAGGGAGGAGAGGAGAAGGGGAGGAGAGGGGAGGGGAGAGGGGAAAAGAAAAGGCAGAGAGGAGGAGAGGAGAAGGGGAGGAGAGGGGAGGGGAGAGGGGAAAAGAAAAAGGCAGAGAGGAGGAGAGGAGAAGGGGAGGAGAGGGGGGAGGGGAGGGGAAAAGAAAAGGCAGAGAGGAGGAGAGGAGAAGGGGAGGAGAGGGGGGGAGAGGGGAAAAGAAAAAGCAGAGAGGAGGGAGGAGAAGGGGAGGAGAGGAGAGGGGAGAGGGGAAAAGAAAAAGCAGAGAGGAGGAGAGGAGAAGGGGAGGAGAGGAGAGGGGAGAGGGGAAAAGAAAAAGCAGAGAGGAGGAGAGGAGAAGGGGAGGAGAGGAGAAGGGGAGGAGATGAGAGCAGAGGGGAGGAGAAACCTTTGATAACTGAGCAGGAGTGGAACTAAAGTCATCCGCCAGATCACCTTACGAAATAAATCTGGAGGTAAGATTTACATTACAAGCATGATGTATCAACATTGTTACTGGCAGAAGTTGACGTAACAGTAGTAGTAGTGATAATGATTTGCATAGAAACGCATTTCCAGTACTCTGTTGGCTTTGAATTGTATGGAGGTCATTTAAAAACATCCACCATCAATGTGTTGTTCCTACGATGCTGCCACAGCTACAATAAGACGACTGTTACAGAACCATACAGCATTAAGCTATATGTTAGACTTCCTCTTGGTCTGGGCATAAGGAAAGGACGGAGAGGGTTCTCTTGAGTAGAGGGTTCTCTCTCCTTACTTCCCTCCCTCCCACCTTAACCCCCTTTCTCCCTCCCTTCTTCCTTCTCTACCTCCCTCCCTCCCTCTCTCCTTACCTCCCTCCCTCCCTCTCTCCTTACCTCCCTCCCTCCCTCCCTACCTCCCTCCCTCAGAACTGATGAAGGACTTAATCCTGGGCGCTACCTCATCAGTCCAATAATCTAATTACGGGTAAAGAGAGTGTCGGGATGGATTCATCCCTCCGTTGAGTTCTGCGTCGCTGCCCCTACCTGTCCCTGCTTCTCCGGCATTAATCACAGCCCTGTTCCCTACGCAGATGGAGGGGGGATAAAACAACACCATCTCTCTCTTTAGCTCTCAGAAAGGGCCTCTCTCTCTCCACCCCGGAGGTGGTCAGTGATTAGTTGGGCAAATATCCCTCGCCCCTCCCCGAAAAATGGAGAGGGGATCGATACCCTGGTGGAGACTGGGGGGTTGGAGGGAAGGAGCGAGGGTTGGAGGGGTAGTTGAATTCGGTTTCAGCGCACGTTTAGGTACAGCTTAATGTCGTCTGGGGCTGCATAAGAGAGATTGGAGATTAAAAATAACACGCTCACACACACACACACACACACACACACACACACACACAGAGCTCAGTATCAGAGTCGATTTTGATTAGCGCTGGGTCTAAGAGTTCAGTCTCTCAGGTGCTTTCCTCCTGGAGATGAAAGTGACTGCTGCAAACACACTGAACAGTCCAACTGCGCCGGATTGGCTTACAGTCTGCTGTTTACTGGACTCTATGTGATAGCAGAGACAATCAGAGCAGTGGATCCTTTGTAACTCAGTTGGTAGAGCATGGTGCTTGTAACACCGTGGTAGTGGGTTTGATTCCCCGGACCAACCATAGGTAAAAGCTTCCTTTATTTTTATTCTATTATCTATACACTTGGCCATAATTGATTTGGGCCAAATAGACCTGACTGACATATTCCAACTTTCAAGGAGCTTTCCGTTTTGATTGGGTTATTTTGCCTAAAAACGTTAATATATATATATTTTTAAACTACATCCCTGCTCAGCCTGGAAAGAGTGGCCAAAAGGGTGTTTAGCATCCCAGTGGCTCGGCAAGCGCGGTGAGGATATTATCCACTGCTGACCTGCTCTCCAGACACCATCACATGAGCCTGAAGCCACAGACTCACAGTTTCTATACTGAAACAAAAATGAGTTACAATTCATATAATGAAAGCAGTCAACTGAAATAAATTCATTAGGCCCTAATCTATAGATTTCTGGGCAGGGGTGCAGGCATGGGTGGGCCTGGGAGGGCATTGGGCCACCAGTAGGGAGCCAGGCCCAGCTAATCAGAATGAGTTTTTCCCCACAAAATGTCTTTATTGCAGACAGAAATCCTCCTCACGATTTTTGAGCGTATGGAACATTTCTGGGATTTTTTATTTCAGCTCATGAACCATGGGACCAACAATTTACATGTTGCGTTTATATATATATATATATATATATATATATATATATTTTTGTTGTTGTTGTAAAAATGCATTCAAAGGCACTGTAGACTGAGCCTAATAAAGCATTTTTTGTTTAATTTGCATTTAACTCCAAGTATGTCAGAGCCTATATGCGCAGGTGATCGCCTATAATGATTAATACAACAAAATGTTGTTTAAAATGCTGAGCGCTTAATGTCCCTGCCTCCCTACCAGTCTAGTGTCGCAAATGCTTCACAATGTATTTATTTTTGTAGGCTATAGCCTTGAAATAAATCAAATAATAGAGACAAAATAATTGATTTCCGTTCCTTCTTAGGCCCCCTGTCTGGCTCCCGACCTGCTTGTATGCTGTTTAATAAAATGTACGTTTGCATGGCTGAAAATCACTGTAAGACAAAGCATCAGAGCATTGACACTCATATCCCTCATCTAAACTTCTACCAGTACCACAACCTAGCCTAGTCATAGCTTAGGACATGGTGAGTGAGTGAGTGAGTGACTGAGTGAGTGAGTGAGTGAGTGAGTGAGAGAGACAGAGCGATAGGGACAGAAAATGCGATTGTCAAAAACATTCAGAAGGCCAAACAACAAGCCAATTACACACAGAGAACAGTGTGTGTGCGCACGCAATCTAAATATGCGTGTGCCTGGTAACCACAGCGACAGTGGCGGGATCCCCCTATCCACCCCTCCCAACCCCTCTCCCATTTCACCCCTCGTCCATCTCAATTAGGGGAGATGGGAGCAGCCGTGGCCTCGGCGGGGCTCCCCTGGCCACTGGAGAGAAGGGGGAGAGGGGATGCCAACAGCACACATGGGGCTGAGGATGGAGTGGGAGATGGCTGGCCCCAACCTGTGGAGCTCAGCTGGCCGTTAGAGGGGAGGCTGATTGGCCATGGCGGTCCGTTGAGCAGTGATTGCCGCAGCTGAGGCCCCTGGGAGATTCCCTCAGATGCTCCATAGCTCAAATGTGACACCTTCGAACAAAATACCACCACCACTGCCATCCCTTTGCCCATTCCACCACTGTCGGTACTGAGGGGGCACTGGGACCAGCTTTAATTAAGGCCACCTTGCCCCCTATATTTTTCTCCTCTTCTTTTTTTTTGTTTTTTACATCTCTTTCTCTCCTTCGATCTCTCACTCTTCTCTTTCTCTCTCAACCTCTCGTTCTCTCATTCTGTACCTCCCTCTCTCTCACTTCCTCTCTCCTCCCTTCACTCCAGCTTTCATGTTCATGTGTTTGTATCTCTCCACCTCGGGGAGATAATCCCCTAACTGGTTCATTCATATGGATGACATCATCAAATCCCTCCGACGCCGTTGGCTGAATTAATCCCGCTCATTCGCGCGGGAGAGAGAGGGAGGAAGAGTGATTGAGAGGGAGGAAGAAAGCGCGGGAGAGAGAGGGAGGAAGAAAGCGCGAGAGAGAGAGAGATGGAGAGAGAGGGAGGAAGAACGCACAAGAGAGAGGAAGAGAGAGAGAGAGAGAGGGAGGAAGAGATTGAGAGAGAGGGAGGGAGGAAGAAAGCATGAGAGGGAGGAAGAGCGAGAGTGAGGAAGAGTGAGAGCGACAGTGAGAGGAAGAGCGAGAGAGGGGGAGGAAGAGCAAGAGAGGGGGAGGAAGAGCGAGAGAGGGGGAGGAAGAGGGTTACTATTAGGGTTAGGTTTAGTGTTAGGGTTACTATTAGGGGTTAGGTTTAGTGTTAGGGTTACTATTAGGGTTAGGTTTAGTGTTAGGGTTACTATTAGGGTTAGGTTTAGTGTTACTATTAGGGTTAGGTTTAGTGTTAGGGTTACTATAGGGTTAGGTTCAGTGTTAGGGTTAGGTTTAGTGTTAGGGTTATTATTAGGGTTAGATTTAGTGTTAGGGTTACTATTAGGGTTAGGTTTAGTGTTAGGGTTACTATTAGGGTTAGGTTCAGTGTTAGGGTTACTATTAGTGTTAGGGTTACTATTAGGGTTAGGTTTAGGGGTTAGGTAAAATAGGATTTAGAATGGGAATCAATTGTTTGGTTCTTACAAGGATAGTAAAACAAATGTGTGTGTGTGTGTGTGCGCGTTCGTGTGTGTGTGTGGATGAGTGTATACAGTATCTGTGTGGGTGTGTGCTTGTGTGCACATGTACTAAGATGGCTTGTAGATCGAAACCGTTTCAGACCTCATGCTTCGACACCGTCCAGCCGACGTTAAGGGAGAGAACAGCTCGTGGCTGTTGTGTTCCTCCCCCTCTGGTCTCTTGGCCCTCCCATCTTCCCAAAAACGCCTGAAACCCTACCTCTCTGAAGACTATCTGAAATAACTCTCACCCCCCTCCTCCCTCTTCAAAAAAAAGGCACTTGTCTTCTCCTACTACCACCGACTTTGATGATAAATACTTTCCTCAGGGAAAATGTACTTGATGTACTTGTGAGGTGTTGGTGTTTCAACTAGCTATCTCAAGATGAATGCACTAATTGTATGTCGTTGTGGATAAGAGCGTCTGCCAAATGTGTGTGGGGTCCTTGATGATGCTGCAGCCCTTCCTCTTCCTCTCTTCCTTTTGAGTAGATCTCCTGGATGGGTGGGAGCACTGGGCTGTTTTCAGCACCCGCTGCAGGGCCTTGTGGTTGTGGACGGAGCATATTCTTGTACCAGGCGTGATGCAACTGGGTCAGGACGCTGTCCATGGCGCGGCAGTAGTATTTGGAGATGACCCAGGGTGGCATGCCGAATTTCTTATGCCGCCTTAGGAAGTGCAGACGCTGATGCGCCCTCTTGACAAGAGCGGTGGTGTTGTCGGTCCATGTCAAGTACTTGTGACGTGGACACCGAGGAACTTAAAAATGCAGACTCTACTACAGTCCCGTTGATGTGGATCTGGTCCCGTTCCCTCCTCGGCTTCCTGAGGTCAACAACCAACTCCTTTGTTTTGCTGACGTTGAGGGTGAGGTCGTTGTTCTGGCACCACAATGCCACTTCACTTGGGTATCAGGCCGACAACCGTGGTGTCGTCAGAAAACTTGACGATGGCGTTGATGTCGCGCAAAGCCACGCAGTCGTAGGCTGAAGACACACACCTGGGTGGCCTCTGTGTTTTGAGTCAGTGTGGAGGAGATTCTGTTGCCAATCCTGACAGCCTGTGGCCTGAGCTTGGTGTCAAGCTTGGAGGGAACAATGGTGTTGAACGCTGAACTATAGTCAATGAACAGCATTCTCACATAGACGTTGCTTCTGTCCAGATGTTTACGGCTGTGTGAATAGCGAAGGAAATGGCATCTTCCCGTGGATCTGTTGGAGCGGTAAGCAAATTGGAGTGGGACCAGAGAGAGAGAGAGAGAGGGAAGAGAAAGAGGGTAGAGAGAGAGGGTAGAGAGAGAGGGGAGAGAGAGAGGGTAGAACGAGAGGGAAGAGAGAGAGGGGAGAGAGAGAGGGTAGAGAGAGGAGAGAGAGAGGGAAGAGAGAGGGAAGAGAGAGAGGGGTGAGAGAGAGAGGGGAGAGGGAGAGAGGGAAGAGAAAGAGAGGGAGAGGGGAGAGAGAGAGCAAGAGAGACAGAGACTGGCAGCCACCTCAGGCCCAAGTCCAAGCCCTGAGAGAGCGAGAAGAAACTCAACACGCCATGTTAAGCGCTATCAATGGACTCTCTCAGCTAACTGAAGTCGAGTGTGGGTGTGTGTGTGTGTGTGCACATGTTTGAAGTGGATGGGGTATGTGTGTTTCAGGCCACTAGGTTCAGAGAATTGGGAGTGTGTCTATCAGATCCTGCGTGCCTGCGCGTGTGTGTGGGGGGGGTCTCTGTCTGTGTGTGTGTGTTAACATGCCTGGGTCAAGGTACATGTGACCTCGTGACACAGATGTGTTCATCAGAATGGAACAACGAGCACTTCAAAAACCCTCACATACATTCCGTACTAGAACATGACATTAATGTACTTCTCCAAGGCAAACTCAGAAATACTCACACCTGAGGTCATCCACACATAAATGATAATGACCATATGTGCACAATGTACACTTCTAATTCAGCATACTCTCTAAAAACTGACAGACACAAACACACAATGTGACATTAACACGTATGCATGCAATCCCATACCTTCCTTCAAAGTCAAGTATCTCACACACACACACACACACACACACACACACACACACACACACACACACACACACACAGCCTAACACTTAAGAAACAACAGCTGCCACAATAGCGAGAGAGGCCAAGTGAGGAATTTCCCTTTTTCAAGACAAAGCTGGAAGTCATAGACTGTTCTCTCTGCTACCGCACGGCAAGCGATACCGGAGCGCCAAGTCTAGGACCAAAAGGCTCCTCAACAGCTTCTTTCCCCAAGCCTTAAGACTGCTGAACAATTAATCAAATGGGCACCCAGACTATTTACATTGACCCCCCTTTTGTTTTTACGATGCTGCTACTCACTGTTCATAGTCACTTTACCCCTACCTTCATGTAAAAAATTACCACGACTAACCTGTATATAGCCTCGTTATTTTATTGAGTTTTTTTTCATTTTTTCATTTTTTTTATTTAGTAAATATTTTCTTTACTCTTAGCTCCCAAGTAGCGCAGCAGTCTAAGGCACTGCATCTCAGTGCTAGAGGCGTCACTACAGACCCTTGGGAGTCCCATAGGGTGGCGCACAATTTGGCCCAGCATCGTCCGGGTTAGGATTTGGCCGGGGTAGGCCATCATTGTAAATACAAATTTGTTCTTAACTGACTTGCCTAGTTAAATAAAGATTCAATAAAAATGTACAAATATTTATTGAACTGCATTGTTGGTTAAGGGCTTGCAAGTAAGCATTTCATGGTCAGGTTGTATTGTAATATCTGTTCTATTCAACACGTGACAAATAACATTTGATTTGATGGGATTTAGCTCAATTTCTCCTGGGCTCTCAAGCCTGGCAGATGTGTTGAAGGAAGAGTGAGGTTGGCTAAAGAGTTATATTATAAGTGAATTTGTCCAAACACTTATGACTTCTTCAAATGGGGGGACTAAATACAAAAGGTGTTGAAAGGTAAAACAGATATGCATGTACGGCCTCATATGAAACATTTGATCTCAAATCCAAAATGCTGGAGTGTAGAGCCAAATGTAAAAATTTTAGTCAAAATAATTTGAGGGGAGTGCAGCTGTTTCCCCTAACCACTAAAAAAGGGGAGGGTCTGATATTTTTGTCATCCCCCAACACCTTAATTGTATTTTTAGTTATCGAACCTTCACTTAACAAGGCAATGGTTAAAGCCACACTGTTAGTTATACATAGTTGCATACCATCTAAGTGGGCCACCATTAAGACTGTAAACAATGATAAGTAACCTTGCCTGAGAACTGAAAACTTGTGTTAGCTCCTGGAGGTAAAGCCTAGGCCCTAGGCTTTAGCTCAGTGGAATAACACAGTCTTGTGACTCTTAGAAGACACAGGTTTAAACCCAGTCGATCACATTGTGACATACATTGTTAGCCTGTGTTATTTGTTTTTCAACAGGACAATGACCCAACACAACTCCAGGCTGTGTCAGGGCTATTTGAACATAAAGGAGAGTGATGGAGTGCTGCATCAGATGACCTGACCTCCACAATCACCCGACCTCAACCCAATTGAGATGGTTTGGGATGAGTTGGACTGCAGAGTGAAAGAAAAGCAGCCAACAAGTGCTCAGAATAGGTGGGAACTCCAAGACTGTTGGAAAAGCATTCCTCATTAAGCTGGTTGAGAGAATGCCAAGAGTGTGCAAATCTGTCATCAAGGCAAAGGATGGCTACTTTGAAGAATCTTAAATACATTTAGATTTGTTTAAAGCTTTTTTGGTTACTACATGATTCCACTTGTGTTATTTCATAGTTTTGATGTCTTCAGTATTATTCTTCACTGCAGAAAATAGTTTTAAAAAGACTAGGTGTATCCAAACTTTTGACTGGTACTGTACATTAATGCATACTTCGGTGTACTAGAAAGTGGCATGGCATTGCATGAGAAGGTGTTGCTCATGGCCCTTTACCTTCATAAACATGTGGGACAGAGATAATAGAGATAAGAGTGTCATGCACCGCCCTCCCAGTGTAGCGAGAGAGAGAGGGACAGAGGGAGAGAAAGATGAGGAGGAAAGAGGGCATGAAAGAGAGATTGAGGGAGAGACCGGGAGAGGCGGACAGAGAGAAAGAAAGATGGGGATATGGATAGAGAGTAGGGTTGGGTGGTATGCAGATGTTCATACTGTCATAGCGTTTCTGTACCACACCGGGGTATACGGTATCACTGGAAATGCACACAGGGGGCGTTATAAAAATACATTTTAAAAAGTAAATGTCTCTGCTGTAACCAAGAAGATTGATCTTGACATCTAGCCACTTAGCTAGCAAGTTAGCAAACCAAATGCATAGCTGGAGCCCTGAGCTGGATATCATTTATTTCACACATCTTAGATTTCTTATAGTTAGTGGGGCTCCTGAGTGGTGCAGCAGTCGAAGGCACTGCATCTCAGTGCTAGAGGCGTCACAGACCCTGGTTCGTTTCCAGGCTGTATCACAACCGGCCGTGATTGGGAGTCCCATAGGGCGGTGCATAATTGGCCCAGCAGCGTCCGGGTTTGGCCGGGGTAGGCTGTCATTGTAAATAACAATTTGTTCATAACTGACTTGCCTAGTTAAATAAAGGTAAAAAAGAAATAAAAATAAGCAGTGGCATAGCACCCAATCCCCTAAAAAATCAAATAAAAAGCTGAATGCCATCACCACAGTGACAAATCAGGCGTGAGGGCACTGGGGTGGGAGCTTACACAACAAGCCGACACACACTGACCACAACACATATTGAGTCACTGTACCAGGATGACTCACACCATGCAAGGAAATTCATCTATAAGCAAACACACGGGACGAATGACCACTCACAGGCCATTTCATTTTCACCACGGCATTATCAGTTTATACACGACAATGCATCGACTCAAAATCAAAAGGATTGCTTTGAAAAGGAGAAAAACAGTTCAGTGACAAAAACCACCAACGAATCTTTGAAGATCTCCCACTTAAGGTCGATGGCCTCACAAACATGGCTACAGTGTTCCAATTCCCACAGATGGAACTGTATAGTTTATGTGTGGTATGCCATAATATGAGGAGATATGGGGGGTGAGGGGTTGTTACCATGCTCCAGTAGGTTCAATGGCATACAGACCAGGCAGTTCCAGTCGGGAAGGGAGGTTAAGTTCTAGACATGCTCCCTATATGTTCCCTGTGTGTGAAATGACTGTGTGGGGAGGAATGTGTGTGAAAAAGAGAAGGAGTAAGTGAACGAGTGTGTGTGAGGGCACATGTGTCTGTGTGTGAGATGGCAGAGATTTAATGGGATTTCCAGCTCTGCAGAATGCACCTGCTCATCGGACCAATACTCCTCCTCCCTCACCCCCAACCAACACACACACCGTGTCGATCCGCCTGCCGGCCGCGTGGCCATTCATCAGTGGGATGGTCACACCCACTGTAAGTGTGTTTTACTGTTGGCCAACGCCCAGTCAACCAGGTGTGTTTTACTGTTGGCCAATGCTCAGTCAACCAGGTGTGTTTTACTGTTGGCCAACGCTCAGTCCGGCCTTGGAGGAGCAGACGACCATCACAGCTCAGAGAGAGAGAGGGGCTCAGAGAGTGAGAGACAGAGGGGCTCAGAGTGAGAGAGAGAGAGAGAGAGAGGAAGAGGGGCTCAGCGAGTGAGAGAGAGGAAGAGGGGCTCAGAGTGAGAGACAGAGGAAGAGGTGCTCAGACTGAGAGACAGAGGAAGAGGTGCTCAGACTGAGAGACAGAGGAAGAGGTGCTCAGACTGAGAGACAGAGGGTCTGGTGGAAGGGAAATACTAAAGGCTTACAGTTGAGAAGATCGATAACCAGTAGGAGAAATACAGAAAATCAGCAGATGAAGTACGAATGGGAGTTAGGAAAGAACCCACACTCCTGTGTTGGTTGCCATTTTGGATTCTGCAAAGAAAAAAACACTGTTTACTTGTTGCACACGTTGCTGTGCAATTCTGCCAGTTAGAGAGCACTGACAATGGCGCATGACGATCAGGACACTGTCTACTACAGTAATCCACTTTACAGTCGCGCTCGTAGCGAGCTAACATGGTTCTCTGACACCCGCCACTCAACCTCCGGCCTAACGACACTGTAATTCGCCCCCCCCACGCCACGGCCGGAGGTTCCTTTTGCATTGTCATCATTACAACCCTATTCAATTACCTTGACCTCCAGCAGGGCCCGGGCCTCCCTCCCTGTCCTGCTCCGTTGCCACAGAAGGTTAATTGAAAGCGAATGCAACATTAATTTCCTTAGTAATGAGAGCAGGTGACTGGCGGTAACTACAGAGAAGCTTACGACCTCGCCGGCACTTTCGTGGAAGTCTTAGAAGGTTAATCATTTCCTTATTAATGAGAGCAGGTGACGGGCGGTAACTACGGAGAGGCTTGCGACCTCGCCGGGACTTTCGTGGAAGTCTTACGAAGTCCCTGCCAAGAGAGATTGGTGCGTCTCAGGTCCACTTCCACTCTAGACAATGAGCAGTGCATGTAAGTGTGTGTGTGGAAACTTCTAGAGTCTTGAATGGTAGCTTGGAGGTCCCTGATGGGTAGATATCAGAGTGAGCGTGTGTGTGTGTGTGTGGAACCTTCTAGGGTCTTTAATAGAAGCTTGGAGGTCCCTGATGGGTAGATATCAGAGTGAGCGTGTGTGTGTGTGTGTGGAACCTTCTAGGGTCTTTAATAGAAGCTTGGAGGTCCCTGATGGGTAGATATCAGAGTGAGCGTGTGTGTGTGTGTGTGGAACCTTCTAGGGTCTTTAATAGAAGCTTGGAGGTCCCTGATGGGTAGATATCAGAGTGAGCGTGTGTGTGTGTGTGTGGAACCTTCTAGGGTCTTTAATAGAAGCTTGGAGGTCCCTGATGGGTAGATATCAGAGTGAGCGTGTGTGTGTGTGGAACCTTCTAGGGTCTTTAATAGAAGCTTGGAGGTCCCTGATGGGTAGATATCAGAGTGAGCGTGTGTGTGTGGAACCTTCTAGGGTCTTTAATAGAAGCTTGGAGGTCCCTGATGGGTATATATCAGAGTGAGCGTGTGTGTGTGTGGAACCTTCTAGGGTCTTTAATAGAAGCTTGGAGGTCCCTGATGGGTAGATATCAGAGTGAGCGTGTGTGCGTGCGTATAAATATGTAAATATAGCTAGAGAACCTTGTGATTTGTAGGGCTTTCGTGGAAATCTTGGAACGTCCACTTCCCTGTGTGTTTTGTATACACTGCGTGTGTCCACGTGTTTATATATGTTTGTGTGGGTTCATGTATTAAGCTGGTAGCATCCCTTTTAGAGCAAAGCTCACACAATTCCCACACTCACAGAAAGAGTCTATAATAATACAGCCACAATACATGTGTCCAGAAAACGTTGCATTTCAATGTCGCCATAACACATTCACACAGTCCCACACGCTACAATACTCCACATGTCCTCGGACTAATTCTTCACACCGCTCATCTGTCGAAGCGCGATAAGATACAAAACTCCATGCAATAGAACAAGCTCGCTCCCTTTTTCAATCTCCTTAAACAAATACCAGGCAAATGAATGAATTCTGAGCAGCCACTGCCGGCTGTATCAAAATATATATCTCTGTTTTAGTTTGTTTCTGACGCATTCCTCCAGATGCAGGCTATTTGTTCTTTTCAAAACCTTTCACAGCATTTGGGCTGTTGTTCTTTCCTCTCTCCAGGTTTGTGCGATTAATCCCGAAAGTCTATTAAAAAGCCACGTAAACATTGTGAAGGCGAAATGTATAATCAAATATGCAAATCGCCATAACGAGGGGTTGATTAGCGTGCTATTCTGGCAGCGCTATCGATTTGGAAAGCATTTACAGGGGACCTTACACCTTACAGTGATATCCTCCTTGTTCCTGCTGACTGCCAATGTAACACATGTTAAACGGATCAGTTAAGCTCGGGTGCCTTAAAAGCACCGTAAAACCATTTAAAGCATATTCACACACGGGAATCTTTCTTATGAACGTTCCATTAGAACATCGTCCGAACAGACTGGGATGTCATATTTCGCTATGCAGTGCGACAAAGCCAAAACATACTGTATTATTTTGTTTTGTTTCCAGGCCAAGGCAGAGGTTTACGATATCAAATGATGGTTGGATTAAAATGAATATTAAACAAATGTATTGTTCTCGTCTGGTCTCAGTAAGACACTGGACTCTCTGTGGAGAGGGCTTCTGTTCTCTTTGGGGAAAAGGCCAGTGTGTGTGTGTGTGTGGTTTATTAATACAGTTTGTATGCACCAAGAGTCTCTTTCTATGGATACCCACGATCAAACACTTGTTTGAATACCATCATCAAGTAAAATTCCTGAAAATCCAGACAGTATGGTGCTGTTCTCCCATTTTCATTTTCTTCACTAAAGCGCTAACATTACCCAAGTATCACTGTGAGAGTGGTTCTTTGATACAAAGCAAAATCACAGAACTGTTGGGAAAGCTCACACCGCCACACGTTTTCCTCAGGTTTTGTAATTCTATTTTGACGTCATTGTTTATCCGCGTGTTCCTCGTTTCTGCTCCTAACGTCGGAGACAACAGAAACCAAACTGTGCCATATCAGACCAGCAGGTTATTAGCACGAGCCCTGCCAGGTATCCAAACACAAAGGACTGTGGGAATAATTCTGTTGCTGCACAAACAGAAAAATACTTTATCGCTCTCGCGGCTTGGTTCCGTTTCTCTTGTTTTGAAAGATTAAAAGTGGACAGAGAGGGTTTGGGGGTGGGGGGGTGGAGGGAGGTTGTGGTAGTGTTATTGATGTGCAACACTGGCTCTGATAAAGGATTGTGGGAGCTCCAGCTCCTATCTGGCTCCTCCAGCGACGACATGTTTACTCTCCAGGAGATGCCGTCGTCTGAAGTCAGACTGTGACTGTGTGCGCTTGTGTCTATGGGGGGGATGGTGAGAGAGAGTAAGCCTGCAGATGCTTTTCATTCCGTCTTTAGTAAGAGCACAATTAAGGTAGGGGGGGGGAGAAGAGAGGGGGAGAGAAACCAGATCAATTCTCCGGGCGAGGTAATGGAACAGGCGCGTTACCGCTGCCGAAATCCGATTACCATAGATCCATTTCTGCCATGCTTTAAAAAAAAGCTTAACGCTGTGGGGACAAAAAGAATGAACATCTGAAGCCTCAATTGACAACCCCGCCCCCAAGTTGGGAAGAGAGGAGGGGCCATCACATATCAAAGAGAGAAGCTAAAGCCCCTGCTTTATCAAAAATATAGATTTCATAGGCAGGCGGGGTTGATTTACACAGACAGGGACAGATAATGACAAAATGACTTATTGGGTGAGGCCGGGTGGGGACTGGCTGAGGGGAAGGTGTTCTCTTCATCACTTCCACTGATGTTGTCTCTTTAGCTCAATATCAATCTACCAGGAGGGTACCAATGGGAAGACGTCCTGTTCCATCAAGTTCCTCAATGGACGACTGGCCTCTATCATATTCAATTGTGAACCGCAGGAGTCCTCATCCCATCTCTCCCTTTCTTCATGAGTGATAGTCTTTCCTCCCCTCCATTTGTCTGACCCTACGGGGGGGGAACCGATGCACTGATCCATCGAACCACACGGCTCCGTTTTACGGATGGACCCCCGCCTCCAAAGCAGCTCCTCCAGCCGGTGCTAACAGCTGGCTGGACGTCTTAAACACACTCAAGAAGGGCAAGGCCAGACGAGGACAAGTCTCCAATGGTACCGTCAAGCCACTGGCATCCACCTTTTGACTGCTTTGTAAAAGACTAAGACCCATAGAAATATTAATCTGAAATGATCCGTCAGATAACTCAGTTCTTCTCTACGTCCATCCTGGGGATTTTACTACAGCTGAGATTTGTTGAGATAGGAATTCCTTTGAATACAAATCCTCCATTTCAACTTCCTGGAATAATTGAAATAGCTAGGGTTTTACTTTCTCCATTCAATACGGATGTAAATGTAGGTTTCTTCATTTGAGCCGGTTTGCTTCAGCAGGAACATAATCGTGCAGCAACAGGAAATGTCATGTATTATGTGGGTTATTTAAGGGAAATGTTTTGTAGGGATTAATACATCCTCTGTTAGGGCTAATCAAGTCTGACATTTTAAAGTGGAAATGACTAACCTTAGCTTGATCATGCATTGTGACACACCTGTTTTTACGCTGTTTCAGTCCACAAAACATGTCACCCTTTCACCTACAGTAGAACCTGATGTAATTATAATGTTATGATTTATGCTAGCTGTGAGCATTTAAAACATAATCCATGAATTATATATATATAAGGAGAGGCTACCAGGAGACAGGCCAGTACATCAGGAGACGTGGAGGCCGTAGGAAGGCAACAACCCAGCAGCAGGACCGCTACCTCCGCCTTTGTGCAAGGAGTAGCAGGAGGAGCACTGCCAGAGCCCTGCAAAATGACCTCCAGCAGGCCACAAATGTGCATGTGTCTGCTCAAACAGTCAGAAACAGACTCCATGAGGGTGGTATGAGGGCCCGACGTCCACAGGTGGGGGTTGTGCTTACAGCCCAACACCGTGCAGGACGTTTGGCATTTGCCAGAGAACACCAAGATTGGCAAATTCGCCACTGGCTTCCTGTGCTCTTCACAGATGAAAGCAGGTTCACACTGAGCACATGTGACAGACGTGACAGAGTCTGGAGACGCCGTGGAGAACATTCTGCTGCCTGCAACATCCTCCAGCATGACCGGTTTGGCGGTGGGTCAGTCATGGTGTGGGGTGGCATTTCTTTGGGGGGCCGCACAGCCCTCCATGTGCTCGCCAGAGGTAGCCTGATTGCCATTAGGTACCGAGATGAGATCCTCAGACCCCTTGTGAGACCATATGCTGGTGCGGTTGGCCCTGGGTTCCTCCTAATGCAAGACAATGCTAGACCTCATGTGGCTGGAGTGTGTCAGCAGTTCCTGCAAGAGGAAGGCATTGATGCTCGGGACTGGCCCGCCCGTTCTCCAGACCTGAATCCAATTGAGCACATCTGAGACATCATGTCTCGCTCCATCCACCAACGCCACGTTGCACCACAGACTGTCCAGGAGTTGGCGGATGCTTTAGTCCAGGTCTGGGAGGAGATCCCTCAGGAGACCATCCGCCACCTCATCAGGAGCATGCCCAGGCGTTGTAGGGAGGTCATACAGGCACATGGAGGCCACACACACTACTGAGCCTCGTTTTGACTTGTTTTAAGGACATTACATCAAAGTTGGATCAGCCTGTAGTGTGGTTTTGCACTTTAATTTTGAGTGTGACTCCAAATCCAGACCTCCATGGGTTGATAAATTTGATTTCCATTGATCATTTTTGAGTGATTTTGTTGTAAGCAAATTCAACTATGTAAAGAAAAAAGTATTTAATAAGAATGTTTCATTCATTCAGATCTAGGATGTGTTATTTTAGTATTCATTTTATTTTTTTGAGCAGTGTATATAAATATGTAATTTTTTTTTTTTTACCAATCACCAAGTTTTACCAAGTTTTTCCATTTTTATTTTCAATCGCAAGTGGGGCGCCGCCTCTAATGCCCTCATGGGCGGGCCCCCACTGGAGGGGAGGCTGGTAGTTAGCCTAGCCGAGCAGAGGAACTGATACCCCCATCAAGGCAAGAGTGTGACAGTAGGGAAAGGAGGATGGAGAAGGGAGCAGAGGGGGAAATTGGGGAGGGGAACGAGGGGCTCGTTCTAGTGAACTCTGAGCTCGGATGGCTGGATCATCAAAGGCCACACTTGCGGCTCGGTCATGGGGCTTGAAACTCAATCCGTCGGGCAGAAAGAGGACCCTGAACAAACCTGCCCGACGAGTTTCAAGTTGTTTTGTCACTGGAAATAGCAGGTGTAAACAGTTCAGTGAAATGCTTAACTTGCGAGCTCTTTCCCAACAATGCACAATAGAGGTAGTAAGTTAGGTATGAAATAAAATATGAAATGCGAGAGAAGCAAAAAACGAAACAAAAACATGACAATACAGTTGTATAGATATCTTATATACACAGGTCAGTGCAGTGCCAGTACAGTTATTACAATGTTCAATGGTACTGGAATATACATGTAAACGGGTAAAAGTGGCTAATAAGAGGATACATGGGACGGCAGGTAGCCTAGTGGATAGAGCGTTGGGCCAACGAATTCTTGAGCTGACAAAGTACAAATCTGTCGTTCTGCCCCTGAGGGGGGTGAATGCATGACTAATGTGTTGCACCTCACGCCCCTCCTCTGCGCAACACATCAGGCGTCTCAGTTGAAACCAATTGCTGCCTGAATAAGCCCTGTCTTGCGCTTACACTACCATTGTCGCGGCTCTTGTTTTGACAGGATCGGATCTTCGCCGCCCGCCAGAAGCTGCAGACAAGGCCCGACTCCGACTACCCAGGTAACCTTTTAAACGCTGCGCTCATAAATGGACATTCCTCCTCGCATGAGAGGTTTACGTCAGCGTTACTCCTACCCCAAATCCCCCTCCACCCCTTTTTCCCCAACCACCCTGTCTTACCCCAGCCCTGTCAAGGAGTGCAACTCTAGCCTCCTTCCACAGCTTGTAATCTTTCGCGTCTCTCTCTCGCTCTCAGACACGCTCCCTCTCTGGTTCTCACTAGGGCGGCAGGTGCCGTCACAAGCAGCGTGTCCACGGCTGTAGAAACACCCTCGTTTTTTTTATTCGCCAAAGACACTATACGCTTTCCTTCCCTCCCCTTCTTTCCACCCTCCACCGCAACCGATCGCTCTCTCCGGTCGGGGCTGTGTCACGAGCGATGGGTGGGGGAAATGCCAGTCTGGCCACAGCACAGCAGGGACCCTGCAGCCATTGGGCGGACATCTGTGGCGAGTACCCTTCAGGAGAGAACACAGAAAATGATACATCCATGTTTGTTCATAAACAAAAAAGGTGTGGTTTTGAACAGGTGTTTTGCACTTTTGACAGAAAACCGTAAAAAAATATATATATATTTATGTCTAATTAGTGGTAGCCTGACTAATTATAGGGTGTGTATGACACAGTCAGAGCCCTGTACTTGAACAGCAAGTGAAGTAAACACGTCACAAATTTGTGACAGACAATAACACGTAAGGGTTACTGTTCTTAAGTACACATTGTTACCTATTTTGCACATGACTACACATGGTTCCACCGTCCTGTGCTTACACCTACCATTTCAGTCCATTGGTCATGAAGGAAACAAAGATAGGAAACATCTAACTCGGGGCTACCAGGTCTTTAGTTCTAAAAGCCTGTACAGCCATCCAGTTAGATGGCTCTCCGGGACAGAAGAGTCAAAGGTCACGGACTTAACAGGCTATTTGGACATGTCAAATGTCTCCACAGCACTCCGACCCTTTCCTTCTAAGGTTTGAGGTCAAAGGGGCATCTCAACTTAAAATGACCTTTACTATCCAACCTAACCCCGAAGGCTGAGCCACCGCACGGCGACAGGGTGAAGAAGTGTCTCTGTGGCGCAGAGTGACTCGTACAGCTCCCCTGTACAGTCGCCGTGGTGACAAAGAGGTCTCGCCCGGTGAGGTGTCATAATATCAGCGATGCGAGGCCAGGGGGCGTTGGGGGAGTGCAGACTTATGTCACAATCCGTCTCATTTACATAGCTAATGGGGATATTGAGAGCGACAGAGCTTGTGAATTTACAGTAGGTATTTACAGTATTAGAACGTATGGAGTAGATATGTATTATTTACCAATGAATTTGGTCCGGATGCTCTACAGATGGTTATAATATTAACAAACTATCTGTTGATAAGCAACTGCTTGCTAAGGTTACGGTTAGAATATGGGTTAGGGTAAGGATTTAAGTTAGGGCTATTAGATAGTTGAAATGTTATCGATAGTCTGTAGAGCATCTACAGATGGACTATACGGATAAAGTGTTACCCAGAATTGGGTTAGGCTTAAAGAGTAGTCTGTGATCCAATGCACTCCATCACTGAGTACCTCATCGTGATATTCTACTCCGAGCAAACATAATTTGGTGGAGGAGTTTAATCATAAATCAACTTTGCTCATTGGGTAATGATTGCATTCCATCTCTTTTGATTATAGTTTTCATGAACATAAGGTCTAACATGTTATTTGGATTAGAAGCGATCCAACGTACAAAGTCAATATGCAAAAATAACAACTGCAAAAAGCTAATAAGTGCTCTCATGAAAGAGAGCTCTGTTGTTTTCATCTTGTAGATTTTTCCCACTGATTCTCTTCACTTGTTCAGAGCTGTTCATTTCTGGGGGTTGGAGTCTTGCAGTTTCGGGGCGTGCTTGTTCTTCTCCAAGCTGTATCCCTGGCTTGATACTGAGCTTCAGACTGTATCATTTTGGGCTGACACCGCTTTAAACCCAACAGCGTGGAGCAAAACAAGAGAGAGCAACTCGAGGGACACAGGCTCAAATATTTCACGCTCATAGTCGCCGAGCACTGAAACTACAGAGGGCTCTGGAACAACTGTTGAAATCATGACAGGAAAATGGCCACCGCTTGGGGAGGTTGTGTGTGAGTGCGACTGTGGACGTGTGTGTCTGCATCTGTGAGAGACAGAGGGTGAACGCATGGCTGTTTGTGTGCGTTATACACCAAGATGGTCTACATTTGTGACTGTGTGGTGTGAGAGAGAATATGTGTTCCTAACAACATTTTTGTGGATGTGTGCTAGCAGCATATACTTGTCTGCCTGTGTGCACAATGTGTGTGTGTGTGTGTGTCTGCCTGCGTGTATCTGCCCCTTCATAGCTGGCCCCCACTACAAAAGCCTCTCTGATCTCAGTGTGAGCTCTGTCTCTGGGCCTTGTTGAACAGACCACTCCGAGCGGCGCTCTCCTGGGTCTGTGCCACACCTGCTGCCAGGACATGATGGCCAGAGGAGGGCCCCCGTCCCTGGCACCCTCAGAAGCAGCAGTGCTAAAGTGCTAGTTGAAGTCCCCGTCGTTTACATTCATTAAAAAACAGTAACGCCTAGAGCCAGGAGCCCCACGCCAAGCCTGCCGCAGCCGATAAACAGGGGCCACCTCTCACTGCCCAGTCCCTTCTTTCTTCGCTCCCTCTCTCGACTATACTGCGCCCCACAGCACCCCTCTGTGGGCACTGGGTTCTGTGTGTTGGCAAGCTCTCCTTCCTTCCTCTTTCCCTCTCTTCCTCCCAGCCTTGGCGTGGGGCTCCTTTGATTTTGGAGTTGAAACGATGCAGGTTTCTCTCTGTTCCAAGGGATAAAGGGCAACAATAGGAACGTTTTTTTGCCTTTTTGGGTTTTCTGGAGCCCAATGTGCTTTATCAATTTGTAGAAGGCTTAGAAATCTATGTCACTTCTCTGGGAAAGGTATCAGGTTCTGGTTCTGTAGGGCTGTAGGTTCTGGTTCAGTAGGGCTTTATGTTCTGGTTCTATAGGGATGTAGGTTCTGGTTCCGTAGGGCTGTAGGTTCTGGTTCAGTAGGGCTTTATGTTCTGGTTCTATAGAGATGTAGGTTCTGGTTCTGTAGGGCTGTAGGTTGTTTCTGTAGGGCTCTAGGTTCTGGTTCTATAGGGATGTAGGTTCTGGTTCCGTAGGGCTGTAGGTTTTGGTTATGTAGGGCTGTAGGTTTTGGTTCCATAGGGCTGTAGGTTCTGGTTCCATAGGGCTGTAGGTTCTGGTTCCATAGGGCTGTAGGTTCTGGTTCCGTAGGGCTGTAGGTTCTGGTTCCGTAGGGCTGTAGGTTTTGGTTATGTAGGGCTGTAGGTTCTGGTTCCGTAGGGCTGTAGGTTCTGGTTCCGTAGGGCTAAAGGTTCTGGTTCCGTAGGGCTGTAGGTTCTGGTTCCGTAGGGCTGTAGGTTTTGGTTATGTAGGGCTGTAGGTTCTGGTTCCGTAGGGCTGTAGGTTCTGGTTCCATAGGGCTGTAGGTTCTGGTTCCATAGGGCTGTAGGTTCTGGTTCCATAGGGCTGTAGGTTCTGGTTCCATAGGGCTGTAGGTTCTGGTTCCGTAGGGCTGTAGGTTCTGGTTCCGTAGGGTTGTAGGTTTTGGTTATGTAGGGCTGTAGGTTCTGGTTCCGTAGGGCTGTAGGTTCTGGTTCCATAGGGCTGTAGGTTCTGGTTCCATAGGGCTGTAGGTTCTGGTTCCGTAGGGCTGTAGGTTCTGGTTCCGTAGGGTTGTAGGTTTTGGTTATGTAGGGCTGTAGGTTCTGGTTCCGTAGGGCTGTAGGTTCTGGTTCCGTAGGGTAGGTTCTGGTTCCATAGGGCTGTAGGTTCTGGTTCCGTAGGGCTGTAGGTTCTGGTTCCGTAGGGCTATAGGTTCTGGTTCCATAGGGCTGTAGGTTCTGGTTCCGTAGGGCTGTAGGTTCTGGTTCCGTAGGGCTATAGGTTCTGGTTCCGTAGGGCTGTAGGTTTTGGTTATGTAGGGCTGTAGGTTCTGGTTCCGTAGGGCTGTAGGTTCTGGTTCCGTAGGGCTGTAGGTTTTGGTTATGTAGGGCTATAGGTTCTGGTTCCGTAGGGCTGTAGGTTCTGGTTCCGTAGGGCTGTAGGTTTTGGTTATGTAAGGCTATAGGTTCTGGTTCCGTAGGGCTGTAGGTTCTGGTTCCGTAGGGCTATAGGTTCTGGTTCCATAGGGCTGTAGGTTCTGGTTCCGTAGGGCTGTAGGTTCTGGTTCCGTAGGGCTATAGGTTCTGGTTCCGTAGGGCTGTAGGTTTTGGTTATGTAGGGCTGTAGGTTCTGGTTCCGTAGGGCTGTAGGTTCTGGTTCCGTAGGGCTGTAGGTTCTGGTTCCATAGGGCTGTAGGTTCTGGTTCTGTAGGGCTGTAGGTTCTGGTTCCATAGGGCTGTAGGTTCTGGTTCCGTAGGGCTGTAGGTTTTGGTTATGTAGGGCTGTAGGTTCTGGTTCCGTAGGGCTGTAGGTTCTGGTTCCGTAGGGCTATAGGTTCTGGTTCCGTAGGGCTGTAGGTTTTGGTTCTGTAGGGCTGTAGGTTTCGGTTCAGTAGGGCTGTAGGTTCTGGTTCCATAAGGCGGTACCGACCACACACTTTGAACCACTGAACTCTATGGCTCACAGACCATGGAGTGATATATGCTTAAAGTTTCACTATGCAGAAATCGCTCCGCCATCTCCTGGTTGCTATAACTCAAATAATTCACCCAATTTCAGTTTATGTAACAAAATAAGCTGGTATAGTGTAGGGATTCATAATACCATCTAAACAGCTGTGAAATATATTTTCCATAACCAAACATATTGTTGTTTCAGCTGTTTGATGCTTGGTGTACAAACCGGAAAAAAGACGCAAAAATAAAACTTAACGGGAAGCATTGAAATAACGCACATAGAACAGATCTACCGCTTCTTAGGCTTTCAAGTAGAATGATAGATCTATAACTGACATTTCTACGTGAATTTGGTCGAGTTGCCCAAAAAGTTACAATTTCCACTTTAAATATTGACTTATGTCATTTCAATACTTCACTATGCATTCTCTCTAACCACCCTGTGTTAACCTCGTTCTAATTCCATCCATCTCGTGGCATCAATAGGCAGTGACTTGGGGGGGTTTCTCGATGTCACAATTCTCTCATGCCTCTTTTGCCAGAGTTGGGGTTGGAGTGGGGAGATGGGGAGGCAGTGGTGGGTAGGTTAACAGCAGTTACCGTCCTCCACTAATTTCACGCATGGCTGGCTAATATCCTTCATTGTCAACATGCTAACCCTGGCCCACCCCGTTAGTGAAATACACGCACCTACACACAGACACACTACAACAACACACCCCCAACCATGGACCTGCTGGTTAATGTATTACATAAACCAGGGCAGGAGAATTCCAGCCTGCTAGCTCTACTCAGCATTTAGGAGCATGAGCACGATAGAAATTCAAGATGAAGGGGACAGTGACCACTAACTTTCCTCCTCCCCCCCCCCTCCCCCTGTGGCTCAACAATGGCGGCAGGGTCTCCCTGCACAAGCAAAGGGAGGTGTGTGTGTTTGTGTGTGTCTGGGGAGGAGAGGGGGTGCTTATAGTGTCACTTCTGGCTAGATTAGAGAGTGTCACTCTAGAAGAAAAAGATCAAAGTGCACACTCCTAGAGGAAAAACAGCCCCTTTCTGAAGAGAGCAGAGAGCTGACAAGAGTGGCTAAACAGAGAGGGAAAGCTGGCTTGTGTTAATTACAAACAGCATGGAGGGATAAGGACGGGGATTAGGTCAATCATGGAGGGTGGAATTAGAAAAAAAAGGGTCTATCTTTAATTAGCATTGTTGGAGGGGCGGTCACGTGGCTAGCCTAGGCTCAATGAGCAAACCGCTACGGCTAGTCATCATTAGCATTCAGAGAGTGGAAGCGAAGCTAAAAACAAGGACGTTTCAGGTAGAAATAGCTTGGCTAGCTGCTTAGACATGCTGGGAAGCTACACAAAAGACAGTCACTTTGGACTACAGGGGTACAAAGAGCCAAGGGAGTGAGTCATTGTGAATAAGAGACTGGATATTCGGTCCAAGCTGCCTTTTAGTGTCTCTACTCACTAACTCCCCTCCCCTGACTGGACATTATGGGCTTATCACACCCAGCAAAAGGGAATAATTACCCAAATACTATCCAGCACAGCCATCTTTAATCAGAGCACTGAGTAATTACTCCGACACAAATGACTTCAGTTCATTACAAGGCTGCCATAACATGGCCGACGACGGCCGACTGCTCATCACTTTAAAGTGTATTTTTATTATTTACAACTGCCGCCGCGAGCCGGGGAACAGATAAATACACAATTGTCATTTAGGAGGAGTGGGGGGGGAATGGATGTGCTAGTCAATTGAGCATTTTTCAAAACATGCATTAAAACCCCAAAGTGGAGGGAGAGAAGATAGGAAACAGAGTTGTTGTTGCCATCGTCCCCTCAGGCGATTTGTGGTGTACTTACAAAAAAGAAACACTTGATTAATCCCGCTCTTTTTTATTTTCTTATAATTACATTTATACTAATATTAAACTATTATTTCAACACGTTCACATCCATCCACAAAATAGAGTTAAGTCTTTTACATTTTTTCCCACCTTGTTTCTTTTTGTTGTTTTCTTTAAGTACCTGCGCTGTCTATTTTCATGGGGTCCAGTACTGGTCTAATCAGCAGTAGCCAGATGGGTTAGTTCAATGCCAGCCACAAAGCCCCACCGCCACTAGACGTCTCTGCATCGCTCCTGGCCAGATATGATGCTCCCTCCCGCGGGGAATTAGCTGACAGGGTCTGCCTGCTCCGAATACAACCAACCTCTGTACTGGTGCCGGAGGATAATAATATGTATAAGGGGGAAATAGTGGTCAAACTCTGAGAATTCTGAGAGATTCTATAAGACTGGCACAAGATAGAACTGGAAATAGACATGAATGTTCCAAATTGATCATCAAGAGCTCCAAATGAAATATCTGAGAAATTGTGTAAATTGAGGTTTAAAACAAAGTCTTTCTTCAGATGGCAAACCATCATTCTAAAGTGGTATTGTCGCCAAGACAGATTGTTGACATTAGCATTGAAAAGGACCGCATATTGGCCTTATGAAGGCATCAAGCACTAATATAGTGCTTAAATGATGGGGGTTCTTGAATTCAAATCATAGAAATTGCAAACCAATATCTGTGAATCAGACGACATATGTTTATGATAAATTTTATCTGTGTGTGTAAGGGAACATACACCCGTTATTTATAGGTCTGTGACAGATACTGACAGGAAAATATGATTCTGAAGGTTCATCTGTATGTTTGTCGAGTTGCCTTTCCCAGCTTGAGAGTCTGATAGCCTTGCGCTGACTGGCGTTTGAGGGACAGCGTGCCCTATGCCTGAGAAACACGATAAGAGCTATTGTGCCGTCACATGTCACACACTCCTATGACATTAAAGAGGCCCTCGTCAAAAGGAGGTTATTTATGGCAGCTATTCAAACTACCACCACAGCTAAACGTTAAAAAGGTCAAATGCAGACGTTTTTATCTCAATATCAAATCATTTCTGGGTAACAACTAAACACTTTTCTGTGATTGTTTTCAATTAAAATGGTCAAAAAGAGGGCTTCTTATTAAAGAGCAAATTCTCAAGCAATCATTCTGCTAGCACTGTCTGGGAGTGGTCTAAGGGGGAGGGGAAAACTGAAAACTAGCTGTTATTGGCAGAGAGGTTTGTCTATTAACCAATTTATCGCATGGTGATGTCACCATGGAAAGACCAAAGCTCCAACCCACCAAAACAAGCAGAAATTTCAGGCAGTCTTTCCAAACAGCTCTTACACTAAAAGGGCGTTGTGATCATTCTCACAATTTCACAGTATTATACCAAGTGCATAGTGTGGAAATATATAAAACACAGGTAAATCACGTTTTTGACTGCACTTGGACTTTAAGTAACATATTGTACATTGTAAGGGGGACTCTATATACAGTGCCTTCAAAAAGTATTCACACCCCTTGACTTTTTCCACATTTTGTTGTGTTACAAAGTGGGATTAAAATGGATTTTTCATTTTTTTGTCAGGGATTTACACAGAATAGTCTGTAAATTCTCAAATTTGTCAAAAAAATATGAAAAATTTAACACTAATATATCTTGATTAGGTAAGTATTCAACCCTGAGTCAATAAATGTTAGAATCACCTTTGGCAGCGATTTCGAGTCTTTCTGGGTAAGTCTCCAAGAGCTCTAAGAGCTTATTAAAAAATAATCATCTTCAAGCTCTGTCAAATTGGTTGTTGATCACTGTCAGACAGCCATTTTCAAGTCTTGCCATAGATTTTTTTCAAGCTGATTTAAGTTTAAAAAATTAACTAGGCCACTCAGGAACATTTAATGTAGTCTTAGTAAGCACATCCAGTGTATGCCTGGCTTTGTGTCTTAGATTGTTGTCCTGCTGAAATGTGAATTTGTCTTCCAGTGTCTGTTGGAAAGCAGACAACCAGGTTTTCATCTCGGATTTTGCATGTGCTTAGCTCTATTCCGTTTCTTTTCATCATAAAAAAAACTCCCTTGCCAATGACAAGCATACCATAACATGATGCAGTCACCACCATGGTTGAAAATATCAAGAGTGGTAGTCTGTAATGTTTTAGATGTTCCCCAAACATAACACTTTTGTATTCAGGACATAAAGTTGCCACATTTTTTCAGTTTTACTTTAGTGCCTTATTGCAAACAGGATGCATGTTTTGGAATATATTTAATTGTGTACAGGCTTCCTTCTTTTCACTCTGTTATTTAGATTAGTATCGTAGAGTAACTACAATGTTATTAATTCAGCCTCAGTTTTGTCCTATCAAAATCCCTGAGCGGTTTCCTTAATCTCCGGCAACTGAGTTAGGAAGGACTTCTGTATCTTTGTAATGACTGGGACTATTGATACAACATCCAAAGTGTAATTAATAACTTCATCATGCGCAAAGGGATATTCAATGTCTGCTTTTACATATTTTACCCATCACCAATAAGTACCCTTTTTGTGAGGCAGTGGAAAACCCCCCTGGTTTTTGTGGTCGAATCTGTGTTTGAAATTCACTGCTCGACTGTGGGACCTTACAGATAATTGTATGTGTGGGGTACAGAGATGAGGTAGTCATTTTAAATCATGTCAAACACATTTATTACATACACAGTGAGTCTATGCAATTTACTATGTGACTTGTTAAGGACATTTTTACTCCTGAACTTTTTTAGGCTAGCCATAACAAAGGGGCTGATACTTATCGAGTCAATAATGTAATTCTACTTTGACATTATGGCGTATTGTGTGTAGGCCAGTGACAAAACATTCTATTTAATACATTTCAAATTCAGGCTGTAACAACATAATTAGGAAAAAGTCAAGGGGTGTGAATACTGCATCTGTTCAGCATACTTTCTGCACAATAGCAGTAGACATTACATTTGTTTAATGATCAACAAGATAATTACTTCCGATTGCACATGTCCGTACAAGATGGCCTTGCAACAAAAACACTTGATCTTATGCAACATTGCTTGCCTGTTGTCAGTCATTTGAAGTGGTGCTGGACTAAAGCCACCACGTCACCTACAGTATCTAGGCAACAACAAGAAACATGCTTGTACTGTGAACACATTTTCTTACACCTGCGGAGTTCATTGTGCGTTCAAGACCACTGGGAACTCCGGAAAAAAAACAAGCTCAGACTGGGAAAAATTGTGATGTTCAGGGCGGAGAATTCAGAGCTCTAGGATGATGCCCCGAGTTTCCAATTTATAATTCCGGATTACCATTCAAAACCATTTTCCCAGTCCGAGTTAGTTTTTTTCAAGGGTTCCAATTGTTTTGAACACCAAAGTCGGAGGTTTCCAAGTTTCATGTTGTCTTGAACGCAACATCACTCCCATGTCCAGACTAACTTCATAGACAGGTGGCCATGAGTTCATGAACAGTTGCTTTCTACTTCTGTGCCAAATTTCAAAACAGATCTCCGATGTTGCGCTCTGTTTCCTGACTTGCAAAAAAACCTCCACAACATTGAGCGTTGCTTCCATCTTGATTGGGTAAGGGTAATTGTCACCGTGTCAACTGGGCCTTTGTGGCTTCAGACAGTCTGGCAGAAAATTACAGAATAAAACAACACATGATCACAGCTGCTCCTCCGTCGCTTCAGGGAAAAAAGAAGAGACGAGACCAAAATAAAGATAAAACCAACCCAAAATCGGCTAACATAGCAACACATCTCCTTTTTAGCGAGACGTAAAACACGGACCCTAACCAAAAAAATGTAATAATAAACTACCGGGGTCACCGTTGCTAGTACCTCAAAGATCTGACAACACATCATTATGCTGTAACTCCCATTGATCAACAGTCACCTGGTAATTGATATCAACAAAGTGAGTTTTCTTCACACCTCTTTACCAGAGGGCTTAATAATAGGGCTGTTGCGGTGACCCTATTACCGCCACACCGGCAGTCATAACCGCAGTAAAATTCCACATGACCTTTGAGTCACGATAATCTCCTTTTACTACATGCCTTTGTAGTACCCAACTTGCTAACTTCCATCAGGTCCTAATGGCCTGGTACTCAGGGCTCTATTGTCCATCTAACCACTCTGACATCAATTAAAATGCAATAGAAAATCACATCAAACACTTATCAAAACAGTAGGCCTATCATACTTTTAAAACTCACCTCACTGTGATGATCAAGTTGAAGAAAGAGGTTCTGTAGTTTGAAACAGTGTAAAACATAGTTGTCGTGGATGTTGTTTCAAAGCCTAACACAATGAAATGGACAGTGCTTTCTAAAGTGATGATTCATTCATAACTCCCATACACATATTAGAGCTGATGCACATGAGCCTAAACCCGACATTTTTTGATGATGGTGCTGTTATACAATACATAGCCTACCACATATTACACATGGCAGAAAAACAAACAAAACTGATTTAAGATGTCTTTGGTACATAATTGGACGATCCTATACTCCAAAATTAAACAAATTCTAGTACTCACCTTTGAGTGTGGACTGTATTATAATGCCTACTGGATGGACTGATTACCTTATGCACCACTCCAAAATGCCTGTCCATGAGTCTGAGAACGTGTAGCCCTAGGCCATGCTGTTGGTTCATTGATTGTGCAGGGAGGCTTACAGTTAGCCTACAATTAGTGAATTTGTATTTGATTATGAATAGCCTAATAATAGGGATTTCTTTGTATATTTTCATAATTGAGTGACATTACTGTCAGCTATAGAGAATATCTCAGCACCGTGCGCATCCATCTCCTCATCTCTCTCCTGTATTCCTTTCTTGAGCGAGCAGACAGGCTGTCAACCTTTTAGTGAAATATGTTTCATTGTGAAAACATGTTACTGTTGATGTTCCCGAACAAATTTCACTTGGTTGCCCAAATGAAGCAGCGGGCACTGTTCCTGCCCATTGTAATGATGTGCGCTGAGAGTCGGGAAGCAAGTTCAGGGAGTGAGTGTTTTAATCAAATGAATGGAACATAATACAAAACAAGAAACACTAACAGCACACAGACAGGAAACAGAAACAATGACGCCTGGGGAAGGAACCAAAGGGAGGGACATATATAGGGAGGGTAATCAGGGAAGTGATGGAGTCCAGGTGAGTCTGATGACGCGCAGGTGCGCGTAACGATGGTGGCAGGTGTGCGCCATAACGAGCAGCCTGGTGACCTAGAGGCCGGAGGCACCACACGCACACGTGACACCCATTTGATAACGGGCCATTCTAAATCTAAGCTAATTTGGCATATTAGTAAAGACAAGAATAAATTGAGAATAGTCTGATGGGTGAAAATATGATCACTTGATGAGAGAACAGCTGTGCAGCCTGAGGCAAGGAACAGAGCGCAAGATTATTTTGCTACTTTCTCAAATCACCAATAGTCTATAGTCGCACCATGCAGCCCATATATGTTATGATTTCTAAAGACAAGGTTTGCACCATTGACAACTAGTTACCAAATAACTCTAAATCTAGTATATATGACCTGTTTCAAATGATCACTTTTACGCTCAACATAGTCACTTCATATGTGCACTCGCTCCTTGATGGGGAAAGAATATTATTTCTATTACATTCTTCTTACTATACAATCATTTCAAATAAAATAATGACACAGGATCTATAAGAATATCTTGTCAGCTAAATGAACAAACCTACAGCATGGAGAATAGCCAGATAACAAAAGCCTGCAGTAGGCTAACTCATATTCTGTTCTTCTAAAATACATTTTTCTTCATATCATGTTTCTTTAGACCTAACTAAAATAAAGAATGGATTTATTGTGAAGGTGTATATAAAATTGAGTTTGACTTTTTAAAATGTAGATGTTCCAAAGGGGCTCATCAGCGGCTTGGATGTGTGGAGGCCTGGAGATGCTAAACATGTTTATGTTAATTAGGGTCAATTACCGGTGAGACCGGCAGTCTTTTGCATGACAATAACTGGCTGTCAAAATGTCATGACCGCAAACAGCCCTACTCATTAGCATGGAGAATTCAGCAATGCGCTTTTCATTTCATGCCCCTCTCCTAGGCAGCCGCTTAAAATTCATTAACAAGTGTTCAGAAGGAAATCAAATTAAAGTAAGGACTACTCAAACAAGTTGTTAATTTATGTGTTTAAGTTGCGGCAGTGCACCCTCAAGCACCACGTGCACATCTCTCGGGCACCCAACTTAAAAAGGGACTTTTGATAATGCTCGCGGACACAGATAGTGGTATCAATCACAACCCTGCTAGCTGCGCCGACTGTCACCGTCTGTGTTTTATTTACGGTACACCGGCGGTTTTTGTTGTCAATAACAGGGTTTTCATATCGATATGACATTACACCATTACATAACATTAAAAACAACAAAAACATAACACCCATCAAGATGGCAAACAAGACAGCACCTTTCAACATATATCAGTGGTTGGAATATTAAACAGCAAGTAAGAAATAAATAAATAATACTAATAATTTACAATAATTTAAAAAAATACACCCATTACACATACATTTGTACTAACTTATACAAATGCCACATTGTTGACAATAATAAGTGCCATAACGCTTTATTATGTCATCTGGTCTCAGACTTTGCCATAATGACCTGCATGTGTCACGTCATGATTAGTCATCTTATTCTAAATAGCGCCGAACCCCCTCCACTCCAACCTCTCAAGTCATCAGCGAAAGGAGCTGGATGCGTCGGCCATTAAATTGATGCCTCGCGAGTCGGTAAATTGTGAGAGTTAAAAGCAGATAAATGTGGCGTAGTGATACGATCATAGCGGGATGCTTACCAGAGGGTCATAAACCCTCTAACACACGGGATGAAGAGCTAGAAGGATAGAAGGAGAGAGGGATGACACAGAGGAAGGGGAGTGGACACAGACGTTTTGGCATAGATGGCACTGTAAACTAGCCCCGGTGGGGTGCAATAACAAGGAGACCATACGCAGGACCACCCAGACGACACCAGCCGGAGTGACGGAGGAAGACCCTGGGACCAATGTTCCCTCAAATTTCAGGTCTGCTGAGCGTAAATTTGAACCTAGTGAAAATTCTGTGCAACTTCCGGCGTGCCTTTACTGTGAAAACAGAAGCTGTACCCTCTGTAAGTTACAGTTTTAACAGCATCCAAGTAGACAGCATCCAAGTAGACTGCTGTGGCTATTTGATCATGATGTAGGCCTATCAGAGTGGCCTACCATCAAAAACAATGGATCCCATAACATTTTAACATGGAAATAGCTGTTCTGTCAGTAGCAGCAAATGTGTGGTGTTCAATGTAGGCCTACATTTCACAAGACTTTTGAAAAGAACATGCAGGGCTTGACATTAACCTCTACGGGATCAGTGTCCCTAAACCAGGACAGCTGTTGCTCAATATGCAATAATGTGACTAGAATGACGTTGTAAACAACAGCCAATTCCGAGACATAGACTTGTCTTATATGGGCAGAAAGCTTAAATTCTTGTTAATCTAACTGCAGTGTCCATTTTACAGTAGCTATTAGAGCACAAAAATACCATGCTTGTTTGAGGATAGTGCACAACAAAACACTTATCACAGCAAGTGGTTTAATACATACGCATCTGAAGGTATATAATGTACTTACATTCAGTAATCTTGTCCTGACTTGTCATCCTGAGGGTTCCGCAGATAAAATGTTGTATTGTTTTGTTGATAAAATCAATGTTTATACTCAAATGTAGGAACTTGGGTTCTACAGTTTGACCCCCCCCCACACAGGCCTGAGTCGTGCCTGTCAATGCAATAGAATCCTACTCCAATGGGCTCTGCCTACAAGAAAATCTCTCGCACACTTAGTTTTGCATACTAAGTCTTGCATAGTTCGTTTTGTTTCAGTATGTTACATTGAAAGTGGCTAATATTGCGTTGATTCAAGCACAATTCCCACAGTACAGCGAAACGTTGATAGTGTTAACTGAAGGGGAAAACTCTAGAAAGTTGAGTGAAGTTCAAACCTCATACTTCTCTGCGCAGGCTGATATTTCTTCTGCACGCAGTTTAGAGGGAACATTGCATGGGTCTATAAGAGGACCCTGGGACTACAAGAGGGCCTTACATTCAGGACCCTGGGACTACAAGAGGCCTTACATTCAGGACCCTGGGACTACAAGAGGCCTTACATTCAGGACCCTGGGACTACAAGAGGCCTTACATTCAGGACCCTGGGACTACAAGAGGCCTTACATTCAGGACCCTGGGACTACAAGAGGCCTTACATTCAGGACCCTGGGACTACAAGAGGCCTTACATTCAGGACCCTGGGACAACAAGAGGCCTACATTCAGGACCCTGGGACTACAAGAGGCCTTACATTCAGGACCCTGAGACTACAAGAGGCCTTACATTCAGGACCCTGGGACTACAAGAGGCCTTACATTCAGGACCCTGGGACTACAAGAGGCCTTACATTCAGGACCCTGAGACTACAAGAGGCCTTACATTCAGGACCCTGGGACTACAAGAGGCCTTACATTCAGGACCCTGAGACTACAAGAGGCCTTACATTCAGGACCCTGGGACAACAAGAGGGTCTGATATTCAGAACGCTGGCAAGTTTTCCACCACCTAGAATGACTAATGGGGTGGGGGGGGGGTGTTCTGACACACACCAAGGGGTGGGTGTTCTGACTTGAGATCCACTCGTGCAGAACTTTAGGTAAGTTGATCATTGATTTCAATGGGGAAATTACGTAAAAAAATGTGAGTTAGGCTGATATCAACTCACAATACTACCCTAAATGAATACTTTTACCTCATACATGCCAAACAAACACACACAAACACGTACGCATCCCCCTCAAAGCCGATATCCATAAATGCATGCTCAATCACACTGACAGACCCTCCTCGCATGACATCTGCTCTTGCTGAATTACTGCAGGGCCACGTGCGGAGCAGCCTTGCAGGGGCCCCTGCCTCTGGCCCAGGCAGGTAAGCAAACACACGACAGGCCCTGCATGGAGGCTCATCTGGATGCCATCGGATCATCTCTGTATCTTCCCCCCTCTCTTCCTCCCTACTGTACTGTGTCATCTCTCTACTGTACTCGGTGGTTCTTTTCCAGTAGTGCCACACATATGGGAAGGCCCCGGCAGGGGCTAAACAAATCACTGTTGAGTCTGATGCATATGGCTGAACACTCCACTAGAGGCAATCCGGTTATAGTGTGTGTGTGTGTGTGTGTGTGTGTGTGTGTGTGTGTGTGTGTGTGTGTGTGTGTGTGTGTGTGTGTGTGTGTGTGTGTGTGTGTGTGTGTGTGTGTGTGTGTGTGTGTGTGTGTGTGTGTGTGTGTGTGTGTGTGTGTGTGTGAGTGAGTGAGTGAGTGAGTGAGTGAGTGAGTGAGAGAGACTAGGAGTTAGTTATGACTCATTACTGTTACCCTCTACCGGCCCCGTGGTGCGTTATGCTTGGAGTGCATCAACAATGGTTCATAATTTCCATTGTTACCGCCGTCCGACGCCTCAGCCCCTAATATCCATACATTGAGATTTACATCAACAATGCACTATTCCTCCCCTGTCACAAATGAGAGATGAGCCGTGTGAATTTGTGCTGAGGAAACTAAAAACCTTAATTAAAGCAGGAGAGCAAAAACAAACAAAGATGGAATGAACGGAAACACCGGGCGAAAGAAAGGCTTGACTCATCGGTGTTGACTCTCCCTCTCTCGCTGATGGACACCATCTCCTCCCCTGTCATGTTTGGCTACTCGAGAGAAATTGCCAGTTGAGAGCGTATCATTTGTAGCATTCAAAAAAAGAAACGGATACAAATGCACAAAAAAGTGGAAGTGGTGGTTGGCGCTAGCTGCTAGGGAACAAATAAGGGACCAAGTTCCATGGCTACAGTCCAAACACTTAAAAGACACACCCTTGTCCACTCATCCTCACCTTATTCCCTCGGAGGAATCCCCGTCGCCATCTTGGAGGGCGGTCCAAATGATTAGCCAAGCAAGGGTTTTTAGTCGGCTTTGCGAGTGTATAATTATGTTCACTCCGGGGCCTGAAACCCCCTATAATTCAATAGACGACAATTGTATATCCGCTAAGAAAAGTCAGCGAAGACTTAAAAACAACATCAACGGAGAAGTCAACATACAAGTGCAAGTAAAAACGAATGCAGATTTGTGAGAAATTGTGCTACTAATGCACAAACACCTCTTGCAAATGTATACTTGTCAGACATCATGATAAGTCATCAGAAGTGCCCACTTAATTTGAGGGTGGGGGGGATAGGGTCTGTCTTAAGGGTTTGGACCGCAGCCAAACCCTGTGTACTTCTTGTCACGGGTATCCCAGCAAAGGGACTGGTGAAAGGATCTGGTATAAACATCAAATGGCAGGGGGTAGAGACAGATGCATTTTTTACAATTAGCATGGCGAGGCATTGGTATTTTTTTAGGATCCCCATTAGCTGTTGTGAAAGCAGCAGCTACTCTTCCTGGGGTCGACACAAAACATAAACATAACATAATAGAGAACATTAATAGACAAGAACAGCTCAAGGACAGAACTACAATTAAGAAATGGCACACGTAGCCTACATATCAATGCATACACAAACTAAACTCAGCAAAAAAAGAAACGTCCTCTCACTGTCAACTGCATTTATTTTCAGCAAACTTAACATGTGTAAATATTTGTATGAACCTAACAAGATTCAACAACTGACACATAAACTGAACAAGTTCCACAGACATGTGACTAACAGAAATTGAATAATGTGAACAAAGGGGGTCAGTCAGTATCTGGTGTGGCCACCAGATGCATTAAGTACTGCAGTGCATCTCCTCCTCATGGACTGCACCAGATTTGCCAGTTCTTGCTGTGAGATGTTACCCCACTCTTCCACCAAGGCACCTGTAAGTTCCCGAAAATGTCTGGGGGGGAATGGCCCTAACCCTCACCCTCCGATCCAACAGATCCCAGACGTGCTCAATGGGATTGACATCCGGGCTCTTCACTGGCCATGGCAGAACACTGACATTTCCTTGCAGGAATCACGCACAGAACAAGCAATATGGCTGGTGGCATAGTCATGCTGGAGGGTCATGTCAGGTTGAGCCTGCAGGAAGGGTACCACATGAGGGAGGAGGATGTCTTCCCTGTAAAACACAGCATTGAGATTGCCTGCAATGACAACAAGCTCAGTCCGATGATGCTGTGACACACCGCCCAAGACCAAGACGGACCCTCCATCTCCAAATCGATTCCGCTCCAGAGTACAGGCCTCTGTGTAACGCTCATTCCTTAGACGATAATCGCAACTCCGACCATCAACTGTGGTGAGACAAAGCCGCATCTTGTCAGTGAAGTGCACTTTTGCCAGTCCTGTCTTGTCCGGCGACGGTGGGGCTGTGCCCAAAAGCGACGTTGTTGCCGGTGATGTCTGGTGAGGACCTGCCTTACAACAGGCCTACAAGCCATCAGTCCAGCCTCACTCAGCCTATTGCGGACAGTCTGAGCACTGATGGAGGGATTGTGCGTTCCTGGTGTGACATGGGCAGTTGTTGTTGTCATCCTGTACATGTCCCGCAGGTGTGATGTTCGGATGTACCGATCCTGTGCAGGTGTTGTTACACATGGTCTGCCACTGTGAGGATGATCAGCTGTCCATCCTGTCTCCCTGTAGCACTGTCTTAGGCGTCTAACAGTACGAACATTGCAATTTATTGCCCTGGCCACATCTGCAGTCCTCATGCCTCCTTGCAGCATGCCTAAGGCACATTCACGCAGATGAGCAGGGATCCTGGGCATCTTTCTTTTGGTGTTTTTCAGAGTCTGTAGAAAGGTCTATTTTTTTGCTGAGTTTATATAGGTCAAATAGGGGAGAGGAATTGTGCCATGAGATGTTGCTTTATCTGCTTTTTGAAAACAGGTTTTCTGTTCATTTTAGCAATATGAGATGGAAGGGAGTTCCATGCAACAATGGCTCTATATAATACAATACGCTTTCTTGAATTTGTTCTGGATTTGGGGACTGTGAAAAGACCCCTGGTGACATGTCTGGAGGGGTAAGTGTGTGTGTCAGAGCTGTGTGTAAGTTGACTTTGCAAACTATTTTGCAAACAATGTTTCTTATAAAAAAGAAGTGATGCAGTCAGTCTCTCCTCAACTCGTATCCAAGAAAGACTGGCATGCATAATATTTACAGTTGAAGTCGGAAGTTTACATACACCTTAGACAAATACATTTAAACTTAGTTTTTCACAATTCCTGACATTTAATCCTAGTAAAAATTCCCTGTCTTAGGTCAGTTAGGATCACCACTTTATTTTAAGAATGTGAAATGTCAGAATAATAGTAGAGAGAATGATTTATTTCAGCTTTCATTTCTTTCATCACATTCCCAGTGGGTCAGAAGTTTACATACACTCAGTTAGTATTTGGTAGCATTGCCTTTAAATTGTTCGGTCAAATGTTTCGGGTAGCCTTCCAACATCTTCCCACAATAAGTTGGGTGAATTTTGGCCCATTCCTCCTGACAGCTGGTGGAACTGAGTCATGTTTTTAGGACTTTGTTGTCCTTAAGCCATTTTGCCACAGCTTTGGAAGCATGCTTGGGGTCATTGTCCATTTGGAAGACCCATTTGCGACGAAGCTTTAACTTCCTGACTGATGTCTCGAGATGTTGCTTCAATATATCCACATAATTTTGCTTCCTCATGATGCCATCTACTTTGTGAAGTGCACCAGTCCCTCCTGCAGCAAAGAATCGCCATGATGCTGCTACCCCCGTGCTTCACGGCTGGGATGGTGTTCCTTTCTCCTCCAAACATAACGATGGTCATTATGCCCAAACAGTTCTATTTTTGTTTCATCAAATCAGAGGACATTTCTTCAAAAAGTACAATCTTTGTCCCCATGTGCAGTTGTAAACCGTAGTCTGGCTTTTTAATGGCGGTTTTGGAGCAGTGGCTTCTTCCTTGCTGAGCGGCCTTTCAGGTTATGTCGATATAGGACTTGTTTTACTGTGAATATATATACTTTATACCCGTTTACTCCAGCATCTTCACAAGGTCCTTTACTGTTGTACTGGGATTGATTTGCACTTTTCGCACCATAGTACGTTCATCTCTAGGAGACACAACGTTCCTCCTTCCTGAGCGGTATGATGGCTGCGTGGTCCCATGGTGTTTATACTTGCATACTATTGTTTGTACAGATGAACGTGGTACCTTCAGGTGTTTGGAAAGTGCTCCCAAGGATGAACCAGACTTGTGGAGGTCTACAGTTTTTTTTCTGAGGTCTTGGCTGATTTCTTTTGATTTTCCCATGATGTCAAGCAAAGAGGCACTGAGTTTGAAGGTAGGCCTTGAAATACATCCACAGGTACACCTCCAATTTACTCAAATTATGTCAATTAGCCTATCAGAACTTTCTAAAGCCATGGCATCATCTTCTGGAATTTTCCAAGGTGTTTAAAGGCACAGTCAACTTAGTATATGTAAACTTCTAACCCAATGGAATTGTGATAAAGTTAATTATAAATTAAGTAATATGTCGGTAAAAAATTGTTGGAAAAATGACTTGTGTCATCTACAAAGTAGATGTTCTAACTGACTTGGCAAAACTATAGTTTGTTAACAAGAAACATGTGGAGTGGTTGGAAAACGAGTTAATGACTCCAACCTAAGTGTATGTAAACTTCCGACTTCAACTGTAACTGCCATAATAAAGGAAACACTTGAGTAAATGAGGGATACAAAGTAGGCTTGGACAGTATACCATAAATACCATATACCGTATTTGGAAATAGCCACAGGATGGTTTTTCCATACCATCAATACCATTGAAACTACTTATTTGAAGTATTTTTTTTAAATACATGTGAATATTTGTAGTTACATTTAAGTAAATACCCACAGTCAACTTGTGCAATAAGTTAGGAAATAAAGAAGATTGTGTTCTTCATTTCATTTTCATCATGCAGTTTACGTTAGTCCCCAGTCGCAAGTTGTTTGTTTACAAGCACACAATGGCGAGAGACGGGAGCCTTGTGAGTCACTCACTGTTGTACAGCCAGGTGATCTAGTTACAGTATGGAATTCACAACTAAATGTTTGCCAGCTAAATATCTTACAACTATTAAGTTAGCTTTCTTCGTAAGCCAAATCAATAAACAGATTACCGACCATTTCGAATCGCACCATACCTTCTCCGCTATGCAATCTGGTTTCAGAGCTGGTCATGGGTGCACCTCAGCCACGCTCAAGGTCCTAAACGATATCTTAACCGCCATCGATAAGAAACAATATTGTGCAGCCGTATTCATTGACCTGGCCAAGGCTTTCAACTCTGTCAATCACCACATACTCATTGGCAGACTCGATAGCCCTGGTTTCTCAAATGATTGTCTCGCCTGGTTCACCAACTACTTCTCTGAGAGTTCAGTGTGTCAAATCGGAGGGCCTGTTGTCCAGGCCTCTGGCAGTCTCTATGGGGGTGCCACAGGGTTCAATTCTTGGACCAACTCTCTTCTCTGTATACATCAATGATGATGCTGGTGAGTCTCTGATCCACCTCTACGCAGATGACACCATTCTGTATACTTCTGGCCCTTCTTTGGACACTGTGTTAACAACCCTCCAGACGAGCTTCAATGCCATACAACTCTCCTTCCGTGGCCTCCAATTGCTCTTAAATACAAGTAAAACTAAATGCATGCTCTTCAACCGATCGCTGTCTGCACCTGCCCGCCCGTCCAACATCACTACTCTGGACGGTTCTGATTTAGAATATGTGGACAACTACAAATACCTAGGTGTCTGGTTAGACCGTAATCTCTCCTTCCAGACTCACATCAAACATCTCCAATCCAAAGTTAAATCTAGAATTTGCTTCCTATTTCGCAACAAAGCATCCTTCACTCATGCTGCCAAACATACCATTGTGAAACTGACCATCCTACCGATCCTCGACTTCGGTGATGTCATTTACAAAATAGGCTCCAATACCCTACTCAATAAATTGGATGCAGTCTATCACAGTGCCATCCGTTTTGTCACCAAAGCCCCATATACTACCCATCACTGCGACCTGTACGCTCTCGTTGGCTGGCCCTCGCTTCATACTCGTCGACAAACCCACTGGCTCCAGGTCATCTACAAGACCCTGCTAGGTAAAGTCCCCCCTTATCTCAGCTCGCTGGTCACCGTAGCAGCACCCACCTGTAGCACGTGCTCCAGCAGGTATATCTCTCTGGTCACCCCCAAAACCAATTCTTCCTTTGGCTGCCTCTCCTTCCAGTTCTCTGCTGCCAATGACTGGAACGAACTACAAAAATCTCTGGACTTATCTCCCTCACTAGCTTTAAGCACCAGCTGTCAGAGCAGCTCACAGATTACTGCACCTGTACATAGCCCATCTATAATTTAGCCCAAACTACTACCTCTCCCCCTACTGTATTTATTTATTTTGCTCCTTTGCACCCCATTATTTCTATCTATACTTTCTTCAACTGAAAATCTACCATTCCAGTGTTTTACTTGCTATATTGAATTTACTTCACCACCACGGACTTTTTTTGCCTTTACCTCCCTTATCTCACCTCATTTGCTCACATTGTATATAGACTTATTTTTCTACTGTATTATTGACTGTATGTTTGTTTTACTCCATGTGTAACTCTGTGTTGTTGTATGTGTCGAAATGCTTTGCTTCATCTTGGCCAGGTCGCAATTGTAAATGAGAACTTGTTCTCAACTTGCCTACCTGGTTAAATAAAGGTGAAATAAAAAGAAAGAAAGAAAGAAATAAACTGTCAAAACATGTGGTAAATGCTCTGCAGTTGTGCATTTGGTTTGCTAATTTAGTAGCTAGTTAGCCATCTAGCTATCTGGTTAGCTTCTTCCAAAATCAAGTTTTGGTAACAGCAGTGAATCCCCTCTTGGATGAAGTCATAATATTCGTTTTATGTGTGCAGAAAACTGTGCATAGTATTTTTATTTACTTGTATAAATTTTATGAGCTATTCTGCAAATACTTTAGGTCAGTGACTGTATAAAATGTTTGCAATGTGCTCGTTAGCATTTAGTTAGTATTCTCTATGGGATTCTACATTTGCTTGTTAGCATTGCTAACCTTTGTACTACAGTAGAGCGTCTTGTGTTCAGTGTCGGTATTACACAAAGTCGGTATGAAGGTATGACCATCTGGATACCGCCCAAGCCTAACACAAAGAATATTTACAGCAAGTGCTTCCACACAGGTGTGGTTCCTGAGCAATTTCTAAGCAATTAACGTCCCATCACGCTTCGGGTCATGTATAAAATGCTGGGCAAGCCCCGTTGCCCATTTTTTCTGCTACCGTTGCTATACCCCCATAGGTTGACAATGACCCCAATCACAGATCATGAGTGGTCACTGAATGGTTTGATGAGAATGAAAACTTTGTAACCCATATGCCATAGCTGGGTCAGTCACCAGATCTCAACCCAACTAAACACTTATGGGAGATTCTGGAGCGGTGCCTGAGACAGCGTTTTCCACCACCATCAACAAAACACCAAATTATGGAATTTCATGCCAAGGCGCATTGAAGCTGTTCTGCAATTCGTGGTGTCGAATTGACCTATTAAGACACTTTATGTTGGTGTTTCCTTTATTTTGTCAGTTGCCTGTATACACAGTGTATGTACTGTCAATCTGGGTGTGGCTCAGGGAGTGTGTGATAAATTGGTAACATGACATCCGTGTTTGTTCAAGGCTGAACAATGTAGCCATTTTCAATGCCAAATCATTTCTGTATAAAAGTTAAGTACTTTACTGTGATTGAAAACTATCAAAATGGTCAAAAATAAACCAAAATAACATTTTAGCAAGAGCAAATACTCAAGCAAAAGTTTTGCTAGGACTATCTGGGAGTGGTCTGAGTGGGGAGGGGAAAGGTGAAAACTAGCTGTTATTGGCAGAGGTTTGGAACTCTTTCTTATTGGTCCATTAACTCATTTACTGTCGCACCAAAACAGATATTTTAGGCACTATTTTCAAGCATCTCATCATAATTTTCACAATATTATTTCAACCTCATAGTGTGTAAATGTATATAAAACACAGGAGAATAATCTTTTTGACTGCACTGGGCCTGGACTGGACATGCACTGGACATGCACGAGCAGTCACAGAAAAAGTGTTGGGGTGTGATTGTGTGTTTGTTGTACCTACATGTCAAAAGGGTTTAATGCCAATTTCTGCCACCTCTTCTGCTGCTATTGGAAATCAATACATCAACTGGTCCGTTGAGTCCCAAGTACCAATGACTCATCCAATACTATGCCGTTTGGTCTCCACAGGCCTCCATGTTGCCCTCTGGCTAAGACCCACCTGTCTACCTGCACTTTGGTGCCCACTAATATGCCTGATCTAAAATGACAGCGCCCTTAGCTCACACCGCTTTCAACTCCCCCCTCCCCCCCCAAAAAAAATGATAGGTCTACTTTGTGTGTTATGTGTGACACACACACACAGTCTTCCTCCAACACACAGGCACACTTGCCCGTAGTATGCAAATGAAATGCTGCTGCTGCTATACATTCATGATTACATGAGAGGAGAATATCTAACAGAGTCAAATGTTGATATCACAATTTTTTTTACTGGTTTCCTCACAAAACATATGCCCCAATTTCTCCCAACCTAATCTATAAACTCCTCTCTTTCTCACTTGTTCCTGCACACCTCCGAGTCCCGGCCGGTCTCGCTCCATCAAGCCAAAGATTTATCAAGTCGGGATGAAAACAAACAAGCAGTGTGTGGTCATCCTAAGTGGGCCTAATTGCCTCTTTAAAATTCCACCACCGAGCTATTAAAGGGCCGCATTCCCATTTTTCCCCTCTCTCTTTCTATTTCTCTCATTCTCGTTCGCTTTCTTTATTTCTTTCCTCCTGCATCTCTCTCTCTCTCTCTTTCTCTCCCATCTTGAAACGTGGCAAGCGATTAGTCCGAGTGACTTAATTCATTAGGGGCTCCTAATGATTATTAAACTGCACATGTGAGAAAGTAACCCGGGGGCAGGAAAGAGAGAGAGGGAGAGAAAGAGAGATGGAAAGAGTGTGTGGGAGAGATGAAGGGGATTAAAACAAGAAACGGGAGACTACATTTCTGAAAATAACTGGGGGCATAATATTGGAGGTGTTATCAAGGACAGCACACAATACAATCTTCCCGCTTCTTTAAAAAAATATGAACAATTGGGACATAAGTGCGTCATACACTCATGCAAAGAAAAGGGAGACCCTTTGGCATTGTGACAGTTAGGTCAAAAGCATCTCTTCCAAAAAATAACAAATTCCTACGTGCACACATATGCATATGCACACACACACACGCACACACACGCACGCACGCAAATAAGTACATATACAAAACACGCGAAGGCTTCCTGTCTCTCCCATTCTCTCTCGTCTCCCCACACCTGACGTTATCCATAAGGGAGATTTATTAACTCCTAGGAGTACATTTATGAGAGACAGCTTCCACAGTCAGAGCAAAGGCTGGCTAAAGAAATTGCTTTTGAGGGATGAAAAAAAAACTGATTTGAAAGATTTATTTCAATCTACACCAAGGATGCATGATACATTCAATCTGTTTATTTGAGTGAAACAGTCATTTCTTGAAGAAGAAGTCTAAAGGGTAGATAAGGCTGAATTGCATTTAGTGGGTGAGTAGCGTTCAACAGGACCCTGCTTGGACTCAGATCCATTTGGTTGTCATTGTTACATTGCACTGAGGGGGGTGCATCTTTTATTCATTTTGTTTTGTTTGCTTTATTGATAGATTGATTGTTACCTTGAACATCGGCGCCGTGATGAAGGACCTCAAACAAAAACACGACTGGCAGACGTTCCCTCCGATGCACCGTTCGTCTCCGTCTCTCAGACAGCCTGACTGGCTAGCCCATAAAACATGATCAATATTCTGTTTCCTTGGTCAACTATTCATTTCATTCACAGAGAGAGTGTCAGTAGCTCAAATCTAAAAAAAGTCAGTCCCCCAGAGACCACCACAATTACCCAATAATTGGATGGCGTTTTTCTTCTTCCTACCGCAGTATAGACACAGTGGTTGAACTTGAATTAGTATTTATAATGGGGGAATATGTGATATGACACAAACAAGGCTGGCTAATAGAGAGAGAATGGCTCTCTCCCGTCCGACCGCCAGACGGGCTGTGAAGAAAAGGTCACGGCGTGATGGAGTAGGGACCCGTCGCTCAAACAGAGCTCGGTCTCAGAGGGGAAAGAGGGCGGTCCCAGAGGGGAAAGAGGGCAGTCCCAGAGGGGAAAGAGGGCGGTCCCAGAGGGGAAAGAGGGCGGTCCCAGAGGGGAAATAGGGCGGTCCCAGAGGGGAAAGAGGGCGGTCCCACAGGGGAAAGAGGGTGGTCCCAGAGGGGAAAGAGGGTGGTCCCAGAGGGGAAAGAGGGTGGTCCCAGAGGGGAAAGAGGGCGGTCCCAGAGGGGAAAGAGGGTGGTCCCAGAGGGGAAAGAGGGCGGGCCCAGAGGGGAAAGAGGGTGGTCCCACAGGGGAAAGAGGGCGGGCCCAGAGGGGAAAGAGGGTGGTCCCACAGGGGAAAGAGGGCGGTCCCAGAGGGGAAAGAGGGTGGTCCCAGAGGGGAAAGAGGGCGGGCCCAGAGGGGAAAGAGGGCGGTCCCACAGGGGAAAGAGGGCGGTCCCACAGGGGGAAAGAGGGCGGTCCCACAGGGGGAAAGAGGGCGGTCTGTGCCCCTAGGCCCCCACACCAGCCGACCTTTCCAGTTTTACGTCACCGAAGAAGACAGGGAAGGGGACTGAAGAGGCAAAGGGCGAAGTAACTCTCCGTCCGTATGGTCAGGAGGAGAGGGTAACCAAATCGCCATGAGCAACGTGACATCCCCAGTTGGACTTTAGTAGGGTAAAGGTGTTCTATTTCTAAACTAGCCTTTTGAAATACACAACCAGCTGGGAGAGATGTGCATTCATTTACCATATTATATTCACAAATTCTAGACAGGTTTACAAGAGATCTTTCATTAGAGATACATGGAGGAGGAGTTGTAATTGTATGTCACCGTTGGGAGCATATAGGCTTTCGCCTCATTGCCAGGGATCCTGGGAGGGAATACGACCTGTATGTTGCCGACTTGGCTAAAGCCTTTAATGCCGGAGGGATTAATGGACGAGGGCTCAGGACGTAGCGTGTGGCCTCGGTTCAAGCCGGGGTGAAAGGTCAGAGATGCCGGTGGCTGACAGACGGAGAGAGATCAGATCCAGGACAAGCCTCCATCAGGAATCAAAACACCAACAGACAGCGTGGCCGGCTTTGTCCTCAGTGTGTCAGACCAGATGCCCTGATACGTCAGCTCATCTCAGGGGAACTGGTGCCACGTGGGTCCCACCCGCTGGGCTGGCAGGCTGGGTGGCAGGGCGCGAGCACCAGGCTACAAGCTGGGGGTTTGGCCCTGGGAAGAGAGCCCCTGTCTGGGGATGAGCGGAACTGTTCATGAGGTGAGCAAGGATGGGAATACAGCTGCCAGCAGAATGCTTGTATTGTGGCAATGCTAGACACAACGTTGTCTTTTTCAAGTAAGATACATCAACCTGTTGGCCTCTGTGGATAAGAATGGCAAAACTAAAGCAGAGTTTAGAAGAAATCAACAATAATGGAACCCAAGTCTGTGTGCTATATTTGTTTGTGAGACTGCCCAATGTCTATCTGTGTTTATTGCTATTCAAGTGTATGCTGCTCTTTGAATCTGAAATTGGCCAACCATGAATTCAAATGTGCAAATTTATTCCTGCAAGTTGGTGTATAATCACATTTTGGGGAACCTCTCGCTGACAACCAGACCTGCCGATTCAGACTGGCTATCCTGTGATGTTAAACATTAAACTCCCAGCCCGACAGTATATCCTCCTTGACCCATGCACCTCGTACTAATCTCCTCATTGGGTCAGAGCAAGAACAGGTAGGGGAGGAGCAGCTCTGCTCCTACATGACCCAGGAGCCTTGTCGGCGGAGGTTAGCTTGGCACCATTGGTCGGGTAGAAATATGCATCATTAATGAATCAGGAAGTGGATCTGGAGTCTCCCTGGCACCCCAGTAGTCAACTCTATCAGACCACGCCCTATTGCCTTGTGCTTATGAATAATGCATGAGCCCCTTCCTTCCAGGTGGGACTGAGGCTGTAAAATAAATAAAAAAATAAAGAATATGAATATTCAGTCACTCGGCGGGTAATGAAATCTAAATGTTCAGGGCGGGGTGTCTGCTTTTAGATTGCTGGGAGTCCATCTCCACTGTGTGCAAACTGTTAGAGTGTGCTGATGGGGAGAAATGAGAGACTTTATATGCATTGACAGGGCTGAAATTTTGCCCTGCACTTTTAAATCGCTTGTCTGACTGCACATGGAGATGTCAATCGGACATTGGGGAAGGCGGCCATTTTGTGGTGATTTGTCAGAGCATATCAGAAAGACACGGGAAAGGAGAAAAATAAACAATCTATTGGTTAACAAAAAGGGCTTTGTGTAGTTGGCTTTACGTACACTCACTCAACACACAAAGGGCCTACTATCGCTACAGGAAATGACATAGGCCTAAAATGTAAACCGTTCCATTCCAGAGACCATTCCTAAAAGAATATCATGTATGTGCTTATATCACATTCTAGAGACATGTTCATGTCCTAGGATACCACATTATCAGCTCTAACCTGATTCCTTGTTGTTGGTGACCATGTTGCTTTGATATTTACGGGGAAAACATAGAAGTAGAAGCCCACCAACGTCCAGCGTAGACAAACCACCAAGCCTCGGAAGGTTAAAGTGTACAACGCGTGGAACACGGGGGCCGGCAGGATGCCATTGTGGCTCCGAACGTCATTCCAGAACTCCCGGGCAGCGGCGCGGGGCTAAACCCGGTGATAGATGCCATACTTTGGCTAATTTCCTCCTCGGTGGACACGAGTCATCAGAATATGACGGCATTGGATGGACAGGGGGAGGGGAGAGAGAGAGAGGGAAAGGAGAGAGAGATCAGCCCAGCCAAGCGTCAGAGGAGCCGTCGGCCGCCCCGTCCAACCCCATTAAGTCGAATCGCGGCAACAGCGAGCCCGGGCGGGCGGCATTGTGCAGTCCACCTCTGAATAATAACCAACACCTTACCACCCCCCCACCACTAGTCCAGCCGAGCAACAGGCCTCGACTGGCTTCATTTAACGCCCAGTGACACCTTCAGACTAACTCTAATTCACAGGGAAACAAATGGCCCCAGCCATAACAAGGGGCCTGAATGCCCTTCTTAATGCATTGGCTTCATCTAACAAAACAATTCAGTCGAACACAACTCGCTAACAGTGAACAGTAAACCAGGAAGTGGGGAGAATGTTGATAGCCAAGGAGATCGAACAAGGTCTGCTGTTTTCCTGCCCTGCTCATCAGTTACTATGACCTGATTGGTTGGGTGTCCCCCTCAATATGGACAATCAGGCTCCAATGGAAGTGGCTACCGCTGATGCTCAAGCTAATTTGGACATTTGCTCAAGCATGAAATATAGTCGAGTTAGAGCTAAAACTGCAATTAATCCAACCCAGATACGGTGTACCCGTTAAAACAAATCAAACAGACCAAAATATCAAACGTTATACAAATTCCAACATAATTAATTAACAAATCCACGGCTTACACACAACCTCTACACATCATACTGTCAAAAAAACCAATGACTACAATGTAAGTGATTATATATCTACCAGAAAACTCTCTGATGTAAATTTGACCAACGTTTGGCCATTTTCCCTTTGAAGGTTCAGAGTAATTGCCTGTGGATGACTTTAGCCTTCCAATTCCCTGGAGGCCTAATTGTAATGTATTGTTGAGAAGGGCCTCAGGGCTCTCCTGGTAGTCTTATTTATTTTTGCCATTCATCAGTCTGTTAAATATAGTCAATACCGCTGTCGGCGTAAATTACACACCCACACTGTGGAAGCTGCTTTTCGCCGGCGTGAGAGAGGCGCAAAGGACCTTGAGCCGGTGCCAAGAGGAGTTCTTCAACCCAACAACTGACGCTGATTCAGGAAAGTAGGGATGAAAAGGGAGGAGCTGGAGAGATGGCCTTTGTTTTGTCGTTTTTTTCTTTTTTCTTCCCACCATTGTGAAGGAAGGCAGAGGGTTCATCGAAGTGCCTCAGACAACAAGAGGAGGACTGTCTGGCACGGTCAGCTCTTAGACTGACTGAGAAAGGTTCTCTCTCTCTAGGGCTCTGAGAGAAAGTCTTCAAAAAGGCCAGACTACAACATCTTACAGGCATCAGAGTCTTGACTAACAATTTCTAATGAACGCGTAAACACACGCCTGCATATCTCATCAATATGTGTCATCAATGCATCTGCAACTAATAACATCATGGAGTTATGGTATATCCCACATTTGGTTTCGTTAAGAGTTAATACAACTGGTATTGTGCCTTCAAATCAATTACAGGGGGCTCAGGAAAACTGGGCCAAGCAGACTTTGCCAGATTTTTCATTGCAGTCCCCAAACACCACCCACGCTTCTCCAACATATCTAAGCTGATCACAGCTATCAACTAAATGTACCAGCTCGGCTATACTCTTGGGCCACCAACAATGCTGCATATAGCTGCAATCCTATTTTCCATTGTTAATTTCGGTTTCATCATTGATCAAGCTAAAGAAAAGTACACCAAAGTAACCTCGCCAGAGGGAATGTGACTGCAAACACTATTCTAAATGATTGTGCTATGTGGCCTAATAGAAACAAATGTACTGCCGAAAAAGCATTTAGTTCTTTGTCTCTATAGCTGACATGAGTACAGACACCTGTCCCCACACACACACTGTACAAACTCTCCAACCCCCCCCGCACTAACAACCAGCAATAATGATAATCTATAACTGCACTCCAGTCAGGTCCCTGGACAGACATTACAGCTATATTGCTGCCCAATAAATAACCACACAAATAAAGCGGCTATCCCGTTGAGCATCGCAATGTTCTGGGGTGTGTGCAAAACAGGTTAATAGCACCATACTGCAGGTCACTGCCACACCATTTGCCCCTTTATCGACTTCAGTGCAATTCCAAAGGAATTAGAGTGGCATCACAATTCCTCACAAGAGTTGCCTCCGGGTTTCGCACAAAGGGGAGCCTTCTGCAGGAATGACAAAAGCCATTTGTTTTACGAGGTTGTGTACTGTATGTATTCACCAGTACTTCTCTCAAGGACCTGGATGTTGAGAGGGAAATGGCAAGCACAGCATAAACGCCTTCCGCATACCTTTTCTAGAGGAACCCTTCATGTCAGTGGGAATCATAAAATGTCAACAGAGGCACTCATTTTCATCTGTCACACGTCTTCCGGAGGTTTCAGTAGCGTTTGCTGGTGAGTGTGTGTCGAGCTCGAAGGGAGGCAGCAGGAGACCGACAGACAGACAACTACACTGACTGGTGACTTTTGATAGTGTCACTGTCGCAATGTCTCCCTCTCCATCCCTCTCCCGTTCCCATCCCGATGACCCCAGCCACCGTCGAGGCTCGTCCTAGGGGCTTTCCTCCCCCGCCCACACGGCTGTCAGGTCTATTGCCTGTGTGTGTCATGTGTGCCCCCCCCTTTCCGTCCCTTCTATTCCTTCCACATTCACACAAACATCAAGCTCACACACCTTTTATATTTTCAGTACACACATGTACACAACCTATACATATTAACAAACAAAACACAAAATACTATAGTATACTGAAGTAATCAATAAAAATACAAAACAAAAAAATCTGAAATGGTAGTAGCTCCTGTACACAACTACCCTTCAGAGAGTTGGTTCAAATGCAAGAGATTATTTGTATTTTAAGGCCGTTTGAGTGACAGCCCTATAAAACATGGGGAGGGAGGGGAAAAGGGGAGGGGAGATACAAATGGTGTTCACCGTCTGTCAGACAAGAGGCAAAGAGGCCTTGACATGGACCAGCCCATACAAGGAGTTCCCTGTCGAGAGTAGGAAGAATGGAGGGGGAGAGAGGGAGAATGAGGGGAGAAGAAGAGAGCAGGGGACAGAGAAGAATCAAGTGAAACATTGACAAAACAGAGAGAAACGGGTAGAGGAAGGAAGGGGGAGTGATGGGTGGGTGGAATAGGGCAGGGGAGGTAGAGAGCACGGGTCCCTCTTCACAACATTTCATTGATCGGGTCCAGTTAGCGCCCGCCGCCTCCATCCACCACTATATCCTCCATGCTTGCCCCCACCCCCCAATACCCACTCGCAGGGCCAAAGTGATAGACAGTGAGAATTCAGTGATAGCATTTGATTGTCAACAGAAGTGGCAGTTATACATTTGCTCCAGGATAGCTATTTACTGTGACTACCCGGGAGTGAGTGAGGGAAGAGAGAGAGAGAGAGATGGAGGGAGATAGAGAAAGTGCAAGGGGGGAGGGTGCGAGACGTGCAAAGGCCAGCTTTCTAATTTCTAACTCCCATCAACCACCCGATGATGAAAGCACTTTTATAGGAATAACATTCGCAGGGAGGCGGAATCTTCTGAGCTGCGACTAAAACAACTCCTCTACAGCAGAAGTGATCTGGGCGCAGCAGAGGCAGCTTAACCAAAATGAGTATTTTACAGTAAAATATGCCATTTGCTGCGGGTTAAGAGCACATTAATCTTTGTTTACTGTATGATACTGGTAGAGCTCAATATTTGGGGGTTGTGCACCGAATAACAATTCCCCCCCTCCCTCTTCTCCCCTGTTATCAAAGGTTCCATCTTGGATTATTTCTTCAATTTCTTAAAAGCTTAAGTCAACCTTTTGAATTATCCAATCAAGTGTGAAGGGGGACAGGAGGAGGGCGCTTGGCATTTACAAATGCAGGTGGTGCGGTGAAATATGTGAGCCATATTTCAACATCTGCGGGGGTGACACACGTGCGCACGCTGCACAGGCACCACGCTGCACAGGCACCACGCTGCACAGGCACCACGCTGCACAGGCACCACGCTGCACAGGCACCACGCTGCACAGGCACCACGCTGCACAGGCACCACGCTGCACAGGCACCACGCATGCACAAAGCACACAGCGGCGACTGCACTGGTATAATGGACAGGCATCGACAGACGTTGCCTTATGACGGGCAGAACACTAAAACAGATGATAAAGATCATTATTTCAACAAACAAAAGGTGGGTCACAGTAGAACACGAGTTACTTCGACAAAGAAATATCTTATGACACTCCAAAACGTGGATCTTGTAATTAAGATCCAACTGTGAAAACCACAGGAAGGCAAAGTACTTTTTCTGCAGATCAAGCTGCAGTACTTCTATGAAATAACTAAATCTGCACAAAGGAAACACATCCGATTCTCAACATAGAACGTAGCTTCTCTCTCTCTCGCTAGGGTCAATCTCTCATCCTCTCTCGTATGTTTGCGTGACACGGCGGAGGCGGCGTGCGGGGGGAACTTTCTGTTTAATATGTATCCGAACACCTCGCGGTGCCTGGCCCATCCGAGACCTCCCGGGGTTCATTGTAATTTCATTAGCTAGTGTTGGCGACAATGAGCGACAACGAGCGCTTGTCACGTCAACATGTCAAACTCTGCCATCACTCTCCCCCCTCCTTCACTGATATCCTCAACAAATACCACACACACACACACACACACACATACAGTGCCTTGCAAAAGTATTCAGAGACATTTTAGTATTCAGACACATCAGTATTCTTCACATTTTATTCTGTTACAAAGTGGGATTCAAATGTATGTAATTGTCATTTTTTTTGTCAACAACCTACACAAAATACAATAACTAAAACATAGTTTTTACATAAATATTCAACTCCCTGAGACAATACATGTTAGAAACACATTTGGCATTGATTGCAGTGGTGACTCTTCTTGCACACCTGGATTGTGCAATATTTGCACATGATTCTTTTCAAAATGATTCAAGCTGGGTCAAGATGTTGGGGGGGGGATCATGACTTGACAGCAATCTATTAAAAAGAGGAGGATCCCATCAGCTTTCTATAGACTAGGCCTACTATATTTATTTTTCAACTTTCCTAATATTAAGCACATTGATTCTCTTAACAACAGGAGTATAGTATACCTGGCTGGCATGAAAATGATCATAGATGACACGTCTCTTTTCCCCTGCCCGTTTTGAGACAGGTGCATGATAAATGGTCCATTCTAAATCTAAACAAATTTCACACATATCATTTAGTATATGTAAAGACAAGGTTAAATAAAGAACAGTCCGATGGGTGACAATATTAGCCAATAAATGATATGTTGTCACTTGTGAATGATGCCCAGCTTGTGTGCGTGACTTTTTCAAATCATACATCTCATGTAGCCTAGCCAATATGTTTTGATACGGTTTGTATCACAACTAAAGTGGCCACATAACTTCTTAAAGCACATTAATCCGCTTTACAAGGGGTGTAGACCCTAACTGGCATACATACGCAGTGCCTGAGTTTCAAGTTTGGGGAAGATAATTTTCACCATAAAAATGCACCTTTATAATAAAAGCTTTACATTATTTGTGGTCACTTTAGAGAATGGTGCTTTCCCGCTAATTGATTGCATTTTGGAACATTGCTGAGCTTATAATGTGATGAAATAGCCTAATAGACTATCAACATTTTAAGCTAAATGTTCTGATCTGTTGCGTCAGCCTCATTGCTCAAAAAAGGTTTTGATGCTAGTGGTTGTATTAATTTGGGATCTATCGCATCCCATAACTGTCCCAGACTATGTTTGAAATATTTATTTCTCGCACAGAATAGGTCAACTTTTGTACTATGGGGGATAGTAGATTGACATAGGCTAGTGCTTTAGCTGTTCGTTATACCTACTCATCTTGTTGGCTGACGAAAAGTAAATGTGGACAGTTCTTCCAATATCTTCAATGTGCGCCTCGGAATTGGATAAGGAAGCACGCAGTTGCGTCCCTGATGTGTGTCTGTCTTCACTTGTAGCCTGTGAGAAAGACCCGATCACATGACGGGCATTGGCTAATAAGAATTGAGCTATCTGAGAGAGCCATGTGAGTGCGATGTGTTTGGAGCATGCAGCCCGGGAGAAGGGAATGATAATTATTATATTCAGCCCAAGGACACAACGGCCACAGACGGCAAAAGACATGGATTTGTTTTAGGGAGCATTACGGCCACACAAAGGGGATGCCGCCGAGAAATTCACGGCTTTATCAAGTGCTTGTCAAATTGTGAATGAAAGACTGATGAAGTGTGTACAGCCTGCGCAAATAAAGCAGAGCTCAAGCCTTTCATTCTACTTTTTTCAAATCATCATTAGTCGCACCATGCAGCCTTTATTAAAAATACAAATGCTGGGCTATAATTTTTGATCACAACTAAAGTTGCATGAATATTTCTAAATGAAGCACATAGGGAGACCTGTTTCTTTGTTAACTGCTCAACACAGAATAGCCACATGTGTGCACTTCCTCAAATCTTTTTGAAAATGTGTGCACTTCCTCAAATCTATTTTATTCAGCTTTGTTCAATTGTATTCTTCATGATATAAAATATATTTTTTTAAATGCCACGGAATTCAAAGCAAATCTTGTCTCCTAAATGAACTAGTGTAGACCACAGCCTATATGGAATGTTCCAAAGGTCTGCATCAGTGGCTTGAAGGCTATGCGTGGATGGCAGGGGATGCTACATGTGTTTATGTTAATTAACGGTCAATTACCGTGGAACAGCAGTTATTTGCTTGACAATCACCGGCTGACAAAATTTCATGACCACCACCACCCTACAGTGCCAATGGCCTCATTCTAACATCCCTGAGCAGTTTCATTCCTGTCCTGCAGCTCAGTTCAGAAGGACGACTGTATCTTTGATGTGTCTTGGTGGTTTAATTATACATCACCCACAGCATAATTATTAACTTGACCATGCTAAGAGATATTCAATGTCTGATTTGTTATTTTTTACCAACCTACCAATCACTGCCCTTATTTATGAGGCTTTCGAAAAGCTCCCTGGTCTTTGTAGTTGAATCTGTGCTTGAAATTCAACACTTGACTGAGGGACCTTACAGATGTTGTATGTATGAAGGACAGAGGAAGGGTTAGTCATTCAAAAATCATGCCAACCCCTATTATTTCACTCAGGCTTGCCTAAACAAAGGGGCTGAATACTTACACAACATCTATATTTTAGTTATGAATGTTATACTTAACAAAAAAAAATAATGTTATCAAAAATTACAATGAAATACATTTTAATCCCAATTTGTAACAATAAAATGTGAAGAAATCCAAGGGGCCTGAATACTTTTGCAAGGCACTGTATACGCACACACACGCACAAACACACACCCGTCTCACTCACTCACTCCCCCCTCCCCACCCCCTCTCTTCTCACACTCACATCCCTCGAGTCTCCCGTGAGCAGCTAGGCCGGTCTTCTGGGGCTTTCCCCGTCTTCCCATTTTAGAACAACGTGCCGGGGAAATAGGACACGGAAGAAGAGGAAGGAAAGATTTTATATATGTAAGGTACTTTGATGGTCTCCACCTTCTTCTACCACCAAGGCTATAAATAGCTGACTGTAGCTTTAGAGGAAGGAATGAAGACATGTGGACCCCCCTCCCCTTCTTTTCTGTCAGTGTGTACACACACATGCACTGTACTATGGAGATACACACACATATACACACACACACAGTACCTACACTTGCTCAAACAGGCATACAAATGCAAACACACACACATGCACTGTACTATGGAGATACACACACATATACACACACACACACAGTACCTACACTTGCTCAAACAGGCATACAAATGCAAACACACACACACTATGGAGACACGCACGCACGCACACACACACACACACACACACACACACACACACACACACACACACACACACAAATGCAAACCCACACACACGACTGATAGATGACAGTACAGCATGACAGGATGTGAGACCTCAGGCAGCCAGTGAGGTCAAAGGTCACAGTGGGGCTCATTGTATTATGTCAGATAGAGCCTCGTTTCCGCATGCACTGATCTTTCTCGTATCTCGCAAAGTGTAATGGCTACAAAGTAGTCCGACTACACTGTGCTGTCTAACATTCGAAAATAACTCCTAGGTGACATCAACTGCTGAATCCGATTTCCGCTTCAAAACAGTTCGAAATGGCTTCCAGAGTGGCGCAGTGGTCTAAGGCTAGCTGTGCCACTACAGATGCTGGGTTCGAATCCAGGCTCTGTCGCAGTCGGCCGCGACCGGGAGACCATGGGGCGGCACACAATTGGTCCAGTGTCGTCCAGGTAAGGGGAGGGTTTGGTCCGGCGGGTATGTCCTTGTTCCATCTCGCACTTACGACTCCTGTGGAGGGCCGGGTGCAGTGCACGCTGACACAGTCGCCAGGTGTATGGTGTTTCCTCCGACACATTGGTGCGGCCGGCTTCCAGGTAAAGTGGGCATTGTGTCAAGAAGCAGTGTGGCTTGGTTGGGTTGTGTTTCGGAGGACGCACAGCTCTCGACCTTCGCCTCTCCCGAGTCCGTACGGGAGTTGCAGCGATGAGACAAGACTAACTACCAATTAGATACCATGAAAAAGGGCAAAAAAAATGTTAACCTTTATTTAACTAGGCAAGTCAGTTAAGAACAAATTCTTATTTACAATTGTGCGCCGCCCTATGGGACTCCCAATCACGGCCACGTGATACAGCCTGGATTCGTACCAGGGACTGAGAGCTAGAATAAATGTGTCCAACATTAGCTAGCTGAGCCAGTCACTATGCTGCTAACCAACCAGCTACCTTAATGCTGCACACACAATGCTGGATGCTTTCCAACAAACAGCTAGCTAGAAAGCTACTGTAGTAGTGCTAATGCCAGCATTATTATGAGTTTTTCATCAAGCAGGTGTTCTGCTGCAAGTCATTGCAGTAGCCTCCCAAGTCAGCTGCTGTTGAAATCAGCTGACCCAACGATACAAAGTAACATTAGCAATCACGGAGACGATCTACCGACTGATTTCTGATAATTACATTTTGGGGCTGCATGTCTACAACTTTAGGGTAATTTAAACAATCCAAGCAAGCTGTTTACGTCTGTAAAGGTAGAGCTAACTAGCTATGTAACGTTACAACTGTTCGCTAATGCAGCTGATCAAGTCACTGCACTGGTGACCGACATCCTCGCACAGAATAATTGCAGGAGATAGCCACCGATTTGTTTTTATTGTCTCACAATTGCAAACTATTAAATCGCTGTCACAAGGTTTGTAATAATTTAGCTAGTTATTCTGCCTATTTCATGGAGAGTTATTAGAAGGCGCAGTGATATCGTACATTTTTGAATGGCGGATGCGCAGGATTATTCACATTTTGAATACGAGTTCCACATGCTACAAGACAGATCGGTGCAGGGACGAGTGTCACGTAGGAGGTTCTTTCCATAAACTAGGAGGGTACCAGTGAGGATTTCTACACCGGACCACCTCTTCTTTGGTGAATCGCAAGATCCAAGAATTCCATTTTCTCCCGACTTCTCTCTGCTCTAAAATTGAGATTGGGGTCAGATAAATTCTTACGATCCAATAAAGACAACAACATGGAGTATACTCTCCTCCGCAAGCTGCAGAGTAGGAATACACTTGCAGACAGTAACCACCTGGCACACCTTAAGCGAAACAAACCAGCGGGTGAATTCCTAAGACATAACTGTAGAACAGACATAGATTTTGAGCTTGACGCAAATAAAATGTGCCCCAGGTTCCTGCCAGGTATGATAAGGGCGTCATTAAACAGTCCTATAGCCGTGCTAGAGAGACTGAACGTCAAAGGATACTCGCTGTACTAATAGAAACCAGAACAAAACGCCCCCACGTTTGTGTTTTTCCCACAGAGTACAGCCCATGTGCCCCATGGTGGCGGTGGGGTTATGGTATGGGCAGGCATAAGCTACAGACAGCGAACACAAATGCATTTTATCGATGGGAATTTGAATGGACAGAGATACCATGACAAGATCCTGAGGCCCATTCTGGTGCCATTCATCCTCCGCCCTCACCACGTTTCATCATGACAATGCACGGTCCCATGTTGCAAGGATCTGTACACAATTCCTGGAAGCTGAAAATGTCCCAGTACTTTCATGGCCTGCATACTCACCAGACATATCACCCATTGAGCATGTTTGGGATGCTCTGGGTTGACAGTTTGTTCCAGTTCCCGCCAATATCCAGCAACTTCGCACAGCCATTGAAGAGGAGTGGGACAACATTCCACAGGCCACAATCAGCAGCCTGATCAACTCTGGTGGTCACACCAGATACTGACTGATTTTCTGATCTACGCCCCTACCTTTATTTATTTTTTATGCATCTATGACCAACAGATCTGTATTCCCAGTTATGTGAAATCCATAGATCAGGGTTTAATGCATTTATTTCACTTGACTGATTTCCTTATATGAACTGTAAGTCAGTAAAACCTTTGAAAATGTTGTTTGTTGCGTTGATATTTTTGTTCAGTGTAGATTGAAGCATTCATTCTATCGATTTGAAATTCTGGTTAGCAAAGGTTTATTTCGTCTTCTAGGGCAACAAGTAGTAAGATTATAGACAAGTTGACTATCCAACAGCCTACCAAAATGTTAAATGATAAGCAGAAACATAGGCCGTCTCGGACTGTACAGCGCATTTGATATATTTGTGGGTCGTGTCCGGGTAGTGGGGCAGTAGTGGGGCAGTTGCGGATGGGTTACCAGCAATTGCAGGTGGCTGCAGGTGAACAAACGGCTGACCTGCACGTTACTAGTGCTCACCTATGATGAGTATACTGTGTACTACCCCACATTATGCTGTGGGGACATCTTTCTTATAGACCCTTCATCCCTTTCAGAAACCAAGCAGACATCTTTCTTGTAGACCCTTCATCCCTTTCAGAAACCAAGCAGACATCTTTCTTGTAGACCCTTCATCCCATTCAGAAACTAAGCAGACATCTTTCTTGTAGACCCTTCATCCCATTCAGAAACCAAGCAGACATCTTTCTTGTAGACCCTTCATCCTGTTCAGAAACCAAGCAGACATCTTTCTTGTAGACCCTTCATCCCATTCAGAAACTAAGCAGACATCTTTCTTGTAGAACCTTCATCCCTTTCAGAAATCAAGCAGACATCTTTCTTGTAGACCCTTCATCCCGTTCAGAAACCAAGCAGACATCTTTCTTGTAGAACCTTCATCCCTTTCAGAAACCAAACAGACATCTTTCTTGTAGACCCTTCATCCCTTTCAGAAACCAAACAGACATGTCTCTTTGACAGTCCTTAATGTATATCTGAAGGGAAATGATCTACATTGGGTTGTTTGCTATATATCTGAAATGGACTGATGGATGGCCATTCCGTCCCCAGAAAGCACTATTTGGTACAACAGCAGTAATGACTGACATCCTGTGGTACTACGGAGAAATGGAACTGCATTTCTACAGACAAAGAACACATGAGATCCCAGCACATGTCCTAGTTGATTGGCATCCTTTCCTTGTTTCCTCTCCTTGTCTCATTTCCTCCATCACCAGTGACACATGAAAGGTTTCTGCCATGCTGATTTCACCTGTTATTGACTGTCAGATTAGTGGTCACGGAGGAAAGGTTTACGGGGGAAGGAAGCTAGTCAGACAAGAGACCCCAACCTGATCTCTTATGTACTTAGTCTGTCATGCCCTCATATACTGTATGTACACGTGTATATGGATGTGTGTGCATACGATTAACATACAGTAGTGTTAAAATAATCATTATAGTGTAGACGGTCTGTCAGGGGTGAACCATGAGGTGCAGGAATTATCGGGTTGTATCACCAAATCATTTCTGCCTGCGTTCGGCACAACAGTGAATTACTCAGCATGCACTAGGCCTGCGAGCTGGTATCCATTAAACCTGCGACTGCTTTACTGTCAAAAAGGCTGTCAACAGCACCAACTAGAAAACAACAACACACTGCTTTTCCACAACCAGGAAGTTATTCTATTTAAGATCGCTCCTCCCATTGCGAGCCCACCAGCTACCCGCGTTCTCTCTCCAGTCTCGCCCAATCAGATGCCGCGTTTCCAGCAGCCACGGGGGACACCACTCATTTTTACCACCCAGAAACAAATGACCAGTCCTTCAAGTCCCCCCCATCTCTCTCTCTCTCTTCCTCCTTCCCCGATCACTTTTTACGACATTGACCAGCTTTGCCTAAAGTAATGACGCCTCGATGACATACTTAGGGCACAGTGATGGAGGTTAGTGCCACGATTGATAAATACGTTACTTTGCCCAACCCAACAAATGACAAATGAGTTTAACTGCAGCCGTTAAGGCATTTATAATATTGATCAGACAGGAGTCAATAGCGCAGCCTCATAATATCACTTGAGCACCCGGTGGCACACACGCATACACAAAAAGAACGAGAGAAGAGAAATCAATGGACACTCCTGATACTAAGAGAAAGACTAATGTTCTTAACTAAAGGAAATAAACACATTCGGAATGGACCTTGTCGTACTGGCGCCGGCGCGGGCCTCACTTCATCTGCACACAATGAATCCCTCGTTAAGGGGGTAATTGTTTTCTGCTGCTCATATTTATTGTTGACAATGGCGCAGGTGGACGTTATGGCACCAGAGGACGAGGTAGAGAGGGAGGGGAATATCTGAGGTGGGTCTGGCGGCGCAGGCGAGCGAGAAGCGTATTGCCCTGGGTTGCCAAGGGCAGCAATCGATCGGCGGGAGCAAGGCGGGACAGGGCTCTAATTGAAATTAATTTTGCAGTGGATAGATAAACGATTGGACATGTAGAGGGGAGCCTCTTTCGGAGAGAGCGAAGGAGAGATTATTCCCCCCCTCACCTTTCCTCTCAACGGGCGAATGTCAGGGAGCTCTTCAAATTAGAAATACGATGACTTCATCATTTCACATGGACCGATAGGCTTTTCACACTGTTCTGAATCAATCCAGGGGTGATTTTACCGTGAGGAGATGAGCGGTGGGGTGATTTGCACAGCGTGTGATATAGTCAGTGGTCGTCAGGATTGGATTAATAGCCTCAATGTAAAGCCTTTCCTCACTATGTCCCTATTCATATTAGACAATCTTAAAAATGTCAATAGCGATCAAATATTTAAATGTTATCAGAATTGTACAAAGAAATTGTACATTTTTTTGTACATAAACAGCGTGAAGAAAGACTGCAAAATCTAACCATGAGGCCCTAAACACAGACACTGCCTCCATCGACCATGTGGGTTTGGGGGAGAGCTGAGCTTCCTGTTTGAATTCCATGCATCTTTATTGAGGTTGCGCGGCATGTCCGTCTCTGACAAACATAACCTACCAGACAGAACAAGCGAGCTGAAGGATCAAACAATGTGTAACAGATGGCCCGGTCTCTCTCTGACTACACACAGACGAGCGGAGAGAGGGTGAGAATGGAGATGGAGGGAGAAAGAGCGAGTGAGAGGGGGAGGAGAGGGAGAAAGAGCGAGTGAGAGGGGGAGGAGAGGGGGAGAAAGAGCGAGTGAGAGGGGGAGGAGAGGGAGAAAGAGCGAGTGAGAGGGGGAGGAGAGGGAGAAAGAGCGAGTGAGAGGGGGGAGGGCAGGGGAAAAAATGGTAAGAGTGGGAAAAATGAAATGAGAGAACGGCGAGGGGGTGAGAACAGGTGGGGAGTAAAAAGGGAGGAGCGAGAGAGGGAGAGAAGTCTAAGAAAAAATGAGAAAGATAGAGAGACAGAGAGAGAGAGAGACACACAGACAGACAGACAGACAGACGGACAGACAGACAGAGAGAGACAGACAGACAGATGGATGGACAGAGAGAGGCAGAGAGACTGCAGGCTTTTGTTCTGTAAAGTTGAACAGGTGTCCAGGGCTATTTGTGGCAGAGAGGCGATCTCCAGTTGTGACACGTCAACCTGAGGGGACATAATGGCTCCCTCTGTATGATAGAAACATTGGCCCCAGACAACCACAGACAGCAACCAGACAGACGGACACACAAACACATGGATGGACAGAGAGAGGCAGAGAGACTGCAGGCTTTTGTTCCCCAGGGCATTTGTGGCACATCTCCACGTCAACCTGACACTATTCCCTCTGTATGATAGAAACATTGGCCCCCCCTCCCCCACACACACACTCACACTATTCCCCCTCCCCCCCACACACACACTCACACTTCCCCCCACACACACACCCCCCCCCCACACACACTATTCCCCCGAACACACACACACACTATTCCCCCAGAACACACACACACACTATTCCCCCAGAACACACACACACACACACTATTCCCCCCGAACACACACACACACTATTCCCCCCTCCTCACTTACACCTGTTTCGCTGACAAAACCAACTACACTAATTCCATCCTCTCGCTAAACCCCCCGCCCACACTGGCGGCCCCTTCTTGGTGCAGGAGCGGAGGATTTGGTGTGTATGTGGGAGGGGTCTGGTTCTCAGAGTGATTAAGAGGCCTGTTCTCTCTGTATGATACAGAGGACTGTTGGGAGAAAACGGCAGACCTAGGTTCAATCCGATTCCAAATCATTTCAAATACTTTATCTGTGCTTACATGGAGGTTGACTGGCTTCATGGACCAATGGAATAGTTGCAAGAGTGCAAACCCTGTCCACCTGGCACTCTAAGCAGGCTAGAGCAAAACACTCAAAGTATTTGAAAGATTTCAAATATTATTTGAACCTAGGTGTGGAAAAGGGTTACCGTGGGAACATTGATGGCACACGTTTAAACAGGCACCGTTGTATGTAACTGCTAGGGTCACGATAATTGTGTAGGAAGAGGAAGAGGCGATTTGACATTTGCAATGAGGAAAGCATAGGAAAGAGGTGTTTGATAAAGGGTGTTGATAAAGGTGTTGATAAAGGGTGTATATTTTGTGTTTTATAGTATATTGTTAAAAAGAAAATGACATTTTGTATGTTGTAAGTAAAAAACACATTCATGATAATAAAAATAAGCGCAAAGCATTCCTTTTCATTGTCGTTCTCGGTTTGTCGGGACATATTTTTGCTGTTTTAATGCTGCTGTTTCTCCATGTAACGCAACGCCTTTGTGTGAAAGGATTACTACTCATGTGGACCATTCTTCGCCTCACAGTAAAAGTCCCTTAATATGCTACAAAATATAACACAGTCCATCCATGACTCGAGTTGTTACCTATGTATAAGGGAGAGTTGATGCACAACACGAATTAAGTTAAACATTGAATATTTATCACCTACCTGGATAAGAAGAGGTGGTGGACCAACACAGGAATGGACATGAAAAAAGAAGAAAAAATACTAACATTAATAAGTGACAAACTTAATCATAAAAGGTGACAGGCATTTGCTGTGGTAAATTGTGTATGTATTACAGGCAATTAATCAACCAATCAATCAGTTCATTCATTGAACAAACAACCCCGTCCATATTCCCTTCCTACTGCTCAGCATCGCACGTCATCATTGGCTTACTCCGTATGGACTTTTTTTTTTTTGGGGGGGGCACTGCCTACCCAACAGATTGGAAATAGGTTTGTCAACGCTAAACTAAAACGAATTATCATAAAAGTCCCAATGAGATGGATGACAAATGATGCCCGTCTCCGGTCCTTGACAGTTTCCTACATTTGGCTTTTTAATTGTGGGGATTTAACGTGTTGGTTAATTCTGTCAATAGTAATTATGTCTCTTTTGGCTGCCGCGCGCATGTTTTATGCTAATGTGCTTTTAGCTGTATGTATTTGCGCCCGGCTGCCAAACAACACTGGCCAGCAAATAGGCTTTACTTCCAGCAGAGGCAAAACGATGCTAAATATACTTCGGCAAATACATTTAACACATTTCCAGTGAATTTGTGGGCTTAAGAAAATTGCTGCTACTGAGAGACTTAAGGTACTAATCCGAGTGGCTGGTTGATGACTAATGTCGGGGGAAAAAAACAGTATCATTTCAATAATTGTGTAAGGTTAACGTACCGCTGAAATAAATTCACACCTTTTAATGATTATACACTACCATAAAATGTACTGTAGATATGCGTTGCATTGTATTGCTCTGGACTGCCTTGGACTGTGACATCAACTGACAATTCAAGTGTATCTGGCAAATATGTTCCCTGTATAGCAATGATTTGTAAAACATTACCCTGACCAGGCACTAGAGACACACACAGTGGAATAGTGAAGTATTTCAACCTACACAGAACAAGACAGGAACCAAAAGTTTATTTTGGCACAAAGTTGTTGGGTACACTTTTGTAATAAGGTTGCAGGCTTGGAGCTTTTGGTGAAAAGATGAAGGGGGTTAGCGAAAACCTGCTGAGTCAACGCATAGCCCCAAGGACTGTGGAGCCCCATTTAAGAAGTGAGAAAGATGGATTTCACATGGAGGAGAGGAGTCCCCCGGCTCCCCTCCAACTCTTTTTCACCTGGAGGACTGTTGTTGTTCCCATGCTATCAAGTCCACACGTTCAATGTAGACATCAGTCATGTTTTCAAAGGGGAGGTGGGTTTGGGGATCAGAAATAGACGAGGGAATGATCAACCGTTATGTCCTGTGACGTGGCGGTGATTCCTTCTTTGGTCGAAGCTTTCAGAGAGAGAAGATCCAGGTCTGGTAGAGGATAGACAGGGGATGTTATCTTCCAGACACCGTACATTACTTTTTCATCAGCACATACACTCCCCAAGCCTGGTCCGCGGGGGTGTGTGTACCGAACCACCACTGTGGCACGAGCTTCCCCCCACTGCTCTCAAATTGCATACTGCCAAAGTGGTGGCCGGG